>NC_056733.1:1572539423-1572749423 GCF_019279795.1 Protopterus annectens | reverse complement strand
GCTTGGCCAGAGTTTTAGCTAGAGCTTACAGAAGCTTTGGAATTAGCTGCCTTTGTTGGAAGCTGGAAGTCTAAGCTTCTGATAGGACATGAAAACCTTTTTACCATGCATGAAATGTGTTAAGGTGTATATTTGTCTGTAGCAACACCCCTGTTAAGACAAATTACAATGGAGTAACTCTCATTTCCTTAAGCTATAATGATAAAGTCTTCCTGGAGTATTATACCAATTTGAATAAAAAATCATATAGTTGGGCATTTTACAGTGAAATATAAATTGAGTGTGGTCTGTGAAACTCCTATTTATTCAACAAAAGCTAAGAGTGTTTTCTTCTAGATGGAAAGCATAACGATAAGGCCTGTAGTCATGAAGTTAGCACTGTCTGAAGTGTACATCCCATTCATGATCAATGTGTCCCGGATTAGTGAATCTGCTTTCAGATAAGTTATTTCAAAGTGTTATTAACTCCAATAGTTAAGTCAGAGTGTTAGCTGACATTGGGGATAAAAACTGTTGAACAGTAAAGTGATAATCGTGGACAAAAGACACATCTTATGAAAAAGATAAGACATTGTGAAAAGTAGCAGAGTCTCCAATCAATATAATGTGTTCAAAGTTGAAGTTATCTCCAGAGAAAGCAAACTGTCCATCTCAAGTTGTAAGTACGTTTCATTACTTTCCCAGAATATTAGTAATTATTTTGCTGCTGGTATTTTCTGGTAAGACTCCACAGTAAGAACATACTAAAAAAAAATTAGACAAATTCCTTTCTTAGAAAAGACTTGTGCCACTGTTATTACTGGATTAAGAATCTCAATGGAGTTTGACATTTGCCAGAATCTAAACAGATATTGCAATGATGTATCACATATTTTTCAGTCTGTAACAACAATCCTGAACTGGATAAAGTGAATACTGAAATGGATGAATAATCCCAGTTCTGTAGCCTAAAGGAATAAAGCACTAATTATGCCACAGCTGTTCGAAATTTGAGTAATGTCATGCAAGGATGGGTGCAAGGACCTGGAAGAGAGCAACTTTTGTTGACTCACCCATCTCAGGGGAAGGATGGGGCTCATCTCCATTTTAAATTCCAGCAGTAGTGTGAAAGTTAGCTGGCAACATATGGGTTGATATGACACCACACTTTCAGTAAACCTGGGTAGGGTTGACTTTCTGTGCCAGTTCTTCATGCACTCGCCCAGTCAGCAATGATTGTGAATTTGCAGTCTGCTACAGGATTAGCAAGGCAGCCTGATCCCTCTTACTGTACTCTCACCTCTGGATGGAGATAAATGGGCAGACAGGGCTATTACCTAGGTCATAAGGTTCTTACTCTGTCCAAGGAACAAATGGGCATGGTTCATGTTCCCTACTGCAGGAACAAGTGAAGCAATGGGGTAGAGCTAGAGGAGTTAATAGTTAACTGTGTTGAAAATAACCCCAAAACAGAAAAAAATGGATACCTAGATGAATTATTGGGTGGGTGGCTGGATGGATGGCTGCTAGATGAAGTGACATCCTAGAATTCTAAATATGGCATGGAAAACAAGCACAGTAATAGAGCTTATTTAAAGCAGAAAAAGTAGCATTTCTGCAAGTGAGCTTTGAAGGTAATACAGTTAAAATAAACAGTGGCATCTCACTAGTGCCAGTGTACAACAGCAAAGAGGACATTTGCAGCTGTGGCCACTATAAAGGTAGCAATTGCATGAATGAGCTGGACAAGGTGATTGGCAAATAAATGTGTAGAACAACATAAAGCAGGACAGGAGATGAACAGTTCAAATTCAGATTCAGATCCGATGTATGCAGTGTGACAGATAGTTTATAAGAAGCTAGATAAGAGGAAAGAATCAAAATAGGTATTGGAGAAAGAATATGGCAATATCCCAAGATAGCAGATTTGAGCATACCTTTGACACTTCAAAGTCCCACAAATATTGATAGAATTACTGCAGGCTATGTATAAGGACACAGCAACATGAGGACAGTGTTCAAACTCATAAAGGGGTTTCCAGTAGAAGTGGGTGTGCATCAGGGTTCATCAGCTCTGAACCCATTTTTGTTCTTGTGGTGATGAATTTCATTAGCAAATTGATCAACAGGGATATGCCAGCAAAACTGCTGTATACAAATGATGTGGCATTACAAGCAGACTCTAATCAGGAACTTCAACAAATGAAAGGGGAATGGAATGCAAAACTGAAGGCATGTGGGATAAAACTGAGTACATACAAGACTGTTTCATAGCAGTAAATTGGAAGAGATGAACCACTTCAAGTAACCGGGAGGAATGATTGAGAATAATGGAAGTCTGAATGAGGAGGCCAAATATCACAGAGTGTCAGGGGTAGTGTCTGACAAAAGAATGCCAAAGAGCCTCAAAAGTGAGGTTTACTAAACAGTGGTGTGAACAGTACTGCTGTATGGTACAGAAACTTGGCCAGTAAAGACAGAAGCTAGAGGTGATGGGAGATGAAGTGCCTCAGGCAGGTAGTAGGATGCAAACTGTAGTCAGGCAAAGACTTGAGAACATCAGAGCAGAAGCCAGCTTAACTCAAATTTCAGAGAGGCTTAAAGAGAATAGATTAGAGTGGTACAGACACATGTGCAGTATAGCATAAGACAATCTGGTGAAGAAGATTTTGGATAGCCAGGAGAAATGAGAAAGAGGAAGTGATAGTGTCCAGCAAACAGATGAATGGATGGGATGAGAGAAAGCCTATGGCAGTTTGGCATGACCCTTGAAGAAGGGAGTACAACGGAGCTGAATCAAGAAAGATGTAAACGGTTAAAGTAGTAGCCCAACCCCACTTAGAAAATGGGGAAAAAAAGGAATGATGAAGATGATGATGATGATGTGTGAAGATTGGGTGAAGATAGGTGAAGGCTGCCAGCCTAGCCGGATAGAATTTTGGAGATAATTTTGTCATCTGTAAATATTAATGGAAAACCACAGGCTTGTTGTCTTAAATGGTAAAAATAGTGTTACATGTGGAACTGAAAAAATGTAACAACAGTGCACTCTGCTGACCAAGTAAAGCATGTTGTGACCCTTTGATGTAAACAAGGCTCCGGCCGGTCTAGATGAAGGCATCCTGCCATTTGTTTTAAGGCCAGAATTAATGGCCAGAATTTGCATGCATAAATGTCCTTTATTGCTCTGGTTTCTGCCCAGAGGTAAAGAATGTAAATGCAGTTTTTGTTAGCCTGGGAACCCAGGGAAGTGTGAAGAATTATGTAATGTGAACCAGGAATGTGATTTAAAAAAAAAAGAGAATTGGAGAGCATTGAGCATTTTTATCTTGACCATCCAAATCAACAGCACTGTCTTGCTCTATATGTAAGTTTATCTTAGACTTGTGTTTTCTCTTAGAAATAGTAAGAAACTAGAAAGATTAGACTAAGTGTTTTTCTGGATATCAGACGTCAGAACTGTACTACTAAATTATTTTAAGTATTTCTCTGTGATCTCTGAACTCTTGACTAGCACTGTGTAGTAAAAGAATCATCTTCTGTTTTGACTATTTGTTATTAAAATTTTTAAACCCTTTCAATTGTGGCTGTTTTGTAGAGAAAATGTAAGCTCTTTAGAGTACTTGCATGCTTTGGTAAAATTGTACAAAGCCACTCTAATAGCTTTAGCCCTGGGCTATACTACCAATTGGATAATAATATTGCACAGTAATAATTGGACACCCTTTTAAAGGCCTTTGAGTAGCTGATAATTATTAGTGGGTGGTGGCAGCTGGTACTACCGTATAGTCTGAGAAAAAGGGGCACAGCTGGAGAACCTGTTCCAGCCTTCCCCAGGAGTATCTGTGTGGTTGTATAAACTCTTCTCAAAGTGTGTGTGTGTGTGTGTGTGTGTGTGTGTGTGTGTGTGTGTGTGTGTGTGTGTGTGTGTGTGTGTGTGTGTGTGTGTGTGTGTGTGTATGTGTCAGCTACTTGGGCAGGGGCACAATGCACTGGTTGAACAGAGAGGGTGCTGGAGGTTTTAGCTTGCCCACTAGGCTGAGATCTGGACCCTATAGCTGTGCCAGTGGGGAGTCTTATTGGGGACCTGGAGAACAAGGGAGCAACCAGCCCTAGACTGACTGTGATCTCTGTGTGCTGTTAAGGGAAATTGCACTTTACTGTGTGTATTTGTTATCCTTTCCTCCTATATGAGATGCCCCTCACTGGTGTTAGTGTTGAGGATTGAGGCTCAAGCATGGGCATCACATAGTAATTGTTTGGCAATGGTGGGATATCCACACTACATATTAATTGGTTGGGAAATACTAATTGGCTTGTAGTGGTGTGGGTAGAGTGAGCTTTGAAAGTGTTTTGTACTCTAAATCAGCCACGCAGTTCAGATCACAATTGTTTTATTTCTTTTGTTAGCTTAGTCAGTCAGGGTGAGCAGGCAGCATGTCAGCAGAGAAGTATGGAAAGCTGACAAGGAGCCAGCTGGCGGAGATGTCCCAGGCTAGGGGACTGGTGCATGGAAACCTGACTAAGGCAGACTTGATTGCAGCCTTGGCTACAGCTGCATCAAAAAACAGCAACCAGGAGGACAATCAGATTGGCAGTGGAGATATAATACCCTCAGAGAATGGTTAGCTCAACCTTTCTGCAGAGGACTTAAAAATCCATCTGGAGCTAAAGAGACTTGAGTTGGCGGCCAGGCGTTTGCAGATAGAAGCAGCTGAGAAACTGAGGAGTCTACAGGCTGAGGAGAATGAGAAACTGCTATGCCTGGAAGCCGAGGAAAAGGAGCAACAGAGGAAGCATGAGAGGGAAATGCTGACTCTTTGCCAGAGTCATGGAGGTAATGGGGAAGGGAGTAACTGGACTCCAGAAGCACAAAAGGTCAGTAAATTTCTTCTGCAGTTTAAAGAGGGGGATAATTTTGATAGTTTCATTCATATGCTTGAGAGGGTATGCAAACAGTATGGTGTTGACCAAAGGCTCTGGGTACAGTTCCTGACCCCCTTACTCCATGGTAAAGTTGTGACTGTTTTGTAAAAAATGCCTGATGTTGCATGTTTTGATTATACTTGTTAGAATTGTTTAAGCTAACAGTTGAAACATTTAGGAAAAAGTTTCATGAGTATAGACGCAAGGCAGATGAAAGTGTGTGTGAATATGTTGCTGAACTGAGCGTTTATTTCCATAGGTGGGTGAGTGGATGTCAGGCCCTTAGCACTTTGCCTGAGGACATGAGGATCTGGTTAGCTGATAGACAATGTGCCACTTCAGATGAGTTGGGGAAGAAGGGAGACCTATACCTGGCAAACAGGGCAGCCCTGCACAGGAAAGGGTCCCCCATTATTGCTCATGGGTCTAAAGGAACCCATGGTGGGCAGCACAGACTGCCCCAACAGAATCTGCCAGTAGCAGGGGAAGCCACTAGTCCAGGTACACATCCAGGAGCTAGGGTTAAATGTTTTGAATGCAACCAGTGTGGCCATGTGGCATACAGGTGTACACAGAGGCAAGATGGGGAACAAAAGATGAGGGAGCCAGTAAGTGGGAAAACCAAAATGCTAATATTATGTTGTCTTGAGACAACAAGGGTAATAAACTACCATCCCGCAGATGTCCTGATGGGGAAGGATTTGGATGAGGCAGTACCATGTATTTGTGCAGTTACATGCAGTCAGGCTAGGAGACAAGCATGTGGGTCTGGTAGCCTGGGGGAGACTCAGACAGACTGTATACTTGCAGCCAGGACTGATGCAGCCAGAACTGATGAGGTGGTTACTTCAGGGAGGGAGCTACCCAGTAGCAGTGAGACTGAAGGTGAGCCACAGCTGCTTGTGGGTACTGATGTTCCCTGGGACAGAGTGACTGCAAAGGTAGAGGTGAGTAGTAGTACCAAGGCTGACAGTGAGGCACCACTGTCAGAAGATGCCAGACTTCCTGTGGAAGGGGAGCTGGGAAGAGTTACAAGGAGAGAGTTGAGACAGGCTCAGTTCTCAGACCCTACATTGCAAGGCCTGAGGCAGGCAGCTAGGGAGGCCTCTCATTCTCACGGAATGGAGGAATCTGTATACTGGGACAAAAGGTTACTATACAGAGAGTGGACCCCTGAGGGAGGGCTAGAAGGTGACAGAGTACAGCAGTTGGTAATGCCTAGAGCCTACCATCTGATGCTTCTAGCCATAGCCCATGATATTCTCTTTGCAGGTCATATGGGCATAAAACGTACACCATCCCCCACTCTGGAATTATAGATAAGCTCACTAAACTAGGTATAAATCCCTATGTCACAAGATGGGTTGCCAACTAGCTCATGGACAGAACCCATACTGTGAAAGTAGCAGACTCCAAATCCGACTTCAGACCAGTGACAAGTGGAGTACCACAGGGTTCAGTCCTGGGTCCTCTCCTGTTTGGTATCTACTTGTCTGAAGTACAGGCTAACACAGAAGGTCTTTGGCCAACAAAGTTTGCAGATGACTGCAAACTAGGAGCCATAATCAAAACTTCTAACGATGTGGACATACTACAAAAGGGCCTCACTGAAACAGATGCCTGGTGTCAAACCCATGGCCTGAAGCTCAATGCCAAAAAGTGTATTGTCATCCCCTTTGGTAAAAACTCTGTAACCATGAACTACCACATAGCTGGTAGTCTACTTAATGCCAAAAATGTGATAAGAGACTGTGGGACACAGGTGGACGGTAGTCTCTCCTTTGATAATCACATCACCACAGTGGTCAGGAAATCCTTCTATGTGAGTCACCTCATCACAAAAGGTTTCTCATCCAGAAAAAAATAGGTCATTGTTCCCCTCTACTCATCACTCATTAGACCCATTATAGAGTACAATGCCCCTTTTGGTATATACCTCACAAGACATCTACAACAACTGGAAAGGCCACAGAAATACCTCACAAAGAGGATTACTGGCCTCAAACAGATGCCCTACGCAGACCATCTCAAAAAAACTCCAGCTTTACTCCGTCGCATATCACCTACTCAGAGGCAAACTCTGCCTAACATACAAAGCTATGTCAAACCCTGGGCTGTTGGACATGCTCCACTTAAAGAAATCCCAGTCCCTCTGAGCTACATGCTCTAGGGACCTAAACTTTGTCACCACAATAAACAAAACATGCTGGAGGGATAGATTCCTGTCCCAGAGACTTCCCATACTCTGGAACAGACTACCCATCTATGTCAAACAGAGCTCCTCATTAGCACTCTTCAAGAAAAATCTTGATGATTGGATGGGAAATAGGAAATCCACCCCAGAGATCACATATGTGGCTCTGTTCGACAGGGGCACAGGAAAATAATTTTTTTGGGTGGCGAAAGCCAGGGTACATTTTTTGGCTAGGCTTATATAGGCCCTAAGGCCAATAGCATAGTACCTACCTATGAACCTATGAACAAAGAGGTGTATTATCCAGAACATCAATTAGCCAGGAATTTCCAGAGATGTAACTGGATACTGCAGGACCTGTGAGCAGTGCCAAAAGGTAGGCAAGACAGAAGACAAGGTGAGAGCTCCTTTGATGCCTTTGCCTGTGATTGAGAAGACATTTCAGAGGGTAGCTATGGATATTGTGGGTCCTCTGAGTACCCCAAGCTCCACAGGGAAAAAGTATATCCTACTGGTAGTGGATTATGCTACCCAATACCCTGATCCAGTTGCTTTGACCTCCATTGAGGCAGAGAAGATGGCAAATGCTTTGTTAGAGATTTTCAGCAGGGTAGGTTTCCTAAAAGAAATACTGACTGACAGAGGTGCCTATTTCATGTCAGACCTGCAGGCTTGTCTGTGGAAGTCCTGTGGGGTGAAACACATGAAGTCCCCCCCCTACCATCCCCAGACTAATGGTCTTGTTGAGAGGTTAAACTCTACAATCACGTCCATGCTACAGGCATTTGCAGATCAGTTTAAGAGGGAGTGGGACAAATATTTGCCCCATCTGTTGTTTGCTTTACAGAGAGGTTCCCCAGGAATCCACAGATTTTTCACCCTTTGAGTTGCTGTATGGGCATAGGGTGAGGGGACCTCTAGATTTAATTCTAGATAAGTGGGAAGGTGAGTGTGAATCTCACAAGGAGTCTGTTGTGGCATACATCCTGAACCTCAGGATAAGGCTCAGGGAACTCATGGGCTTGCCCCAGGAGAACCTGGCAGAAGCCCAAAAGCAGACAAAGGTGTGGTATGACAGGAATGCTCGAGCTAGAGAGTATGCTGTAGGGCAGCAGGTAATAGTTCTCATTCCTGTCAGACACAACAAGTTGCAAGCAGCTTGGGAGGGACCCTACAAGGTGGTAAGAAAGGTAAATTATGTTAACTGCATGGGGGAACTGCTAGGCAGAAGGCAGTGGCACAAATTGTACCATGTTAACATGATGAAACCTTACCATGACAAGGAGGCCCTTGTACTGAGTATTTGCAGTGGATTGCAGGAGGAGTTTGAGGGAGATCTGGGTACTGATCTCCTCAGTGAGGCTCAGGTTGAAACCTCAGTGGAAGGGGGAGCAATGTCCCAGCAGCTATCTCCTACTCAGGTTTGAGAAATCTGAACAGTGTTGCAGAAATTTGGGGACATGTTCATGGTGAAACCAGGGTGCCCCACCTGGGGCAGCAGAAGGTGGATACAGGACCCTAAAGGCCTATTAGGCAGGCCCCTTATAGAGTGCCTGAGAGAGTCAAAAAGACTCTGAGGGAGGAGGTACAGGAGTTGTTGGAACTTGGGCTGATTCAAGAGTCCAACATTCCCTTGGCCTCCCCAGTGGTGCTAGTGCCAAAGAAGGATGGCAGCACCAGGTTCTGTGCGGACTACAGGAAATTAAATAGTCACACAGAGTCAGATGCTTACCCAATGCCTAGGACAGATGAGGCCCTAGAGCAGCTGGGTGGGGCTAAGTATCGTACAACCATTGATCTTACCAAGGGTTACTTGCAGGTGCTCTTGACTCCCAGTGCTAGAGAGAAGTCAACCTTTGTGACTCATTTTGGCTTGTATGAGTTCACAAAGATGCCCTTTGGGATGAAGAATGCCCCAGCAACTTTCCAGAGGCTGGTGGATAATATCCTAGCAGGAGCAGGAAGGTTTGCCCTTGCTTACCTAGATGATATTGCCATCTACAGCTATTCCTGGCAAGAGCATCTTCAACATGTCAGTGAGGTGCTGGGCAGACTACAGAGGCAGGGCTGACCATTAAACCGAGCAAATGTCAGGTGGGTATGGCAGAGGTCTCCTACCTAGGACATAGAGTGGGGAGTGGTAAGATATGGTCAGAACCTGCCAAAGTGGAAGTCATTCAGGCATGGCCTACACCTGTTACTAAAAATTAGGTGAGGGCATTTTTAGGGACAGCAGGGTACTACAGAAAGTTCGTCCCCAGTTATAGGTTCATAGGTTGGTACTAGGCTATAGGCCCTAGGGCCTATATAAGCCTAGCCAAACCATTCCCCGGATATTTCTTCCCACAATATTTACTTCCCTGGACCCTTGTCTAGCAGGGCGACTGATGTAATCCCCGGGGTGAATTTCATATCTTCCATCCAATCGTCAAGGTTCCTCTTGAAGAGGGCCAAGGAAGTGCTCTGCTTGACATGTATGGGCAGTCTATTCCAGAGTATGGGGAGTCTCTGGGTCAGGAACCTATCTCTGCAGCATGTTTTGTTCATTGTGATGACAAGGTTTAGATCCCTGGAGCATATGGCTCTGAGGGATTGAGATTTCTTTAAGTGGAGCATGTCCAACAGCTCAGGGTTTGACATGGCCTTGTATGTTAAGCAGAGATCGCCTCTGAGTAGACGATATGCCATAGAGTATAGCTGGAGTTTTTTTAGATGGTCAGCATAGGGCATCTGCTTTAGGCCTGTAATTCTTTTAGTGAGGTATTTCTGCGGCCTTTCCAGCTGTTGCAGATGTCTTGTGAGGTACATACCAAATGGGATGTTGTACTTTATAATGGGTCTAATGAGGGATGAGTACAGTGGGACAATGACCTCCTTTTTTCTGGATGAAAAGCCTTTAGTAATGAGGTGTGCCACATAGAAGGGTTTCCTGACTGTTTTGGTGATGTGGTTATTGAAGGTGAGACCACTATCCACCTGTGTCCCTAAGTCTCTCATCACATTTTCAGTGTTTAGTGTACTGCCACCTATGTGGTAATTCATGGGTACATGATTTTTCCCAAAGAGGATAACTATACATTTCTTAGCATTACGCTTGAGTCCATGGCTCTAGCACCAAGCATCTGTTTCTGTAAGGCACTTTTGTAGAATAGCCACTTAATTTGGGGGTTCAGTAATGGCTCCCAGTTTGCAGTCATCTGTGAACTTTGTTAGCCAGAGTCCCTTAGTGTTGGCCTGTACTTCAAAGAGGTAGATGCCAAACAAGAGCGGTCCCAGGACTGATCCCTGAGGTACTCCACTTGTCACTTGTCTGGAGCTGGATTTGGAGTCGGCTACTTTTACAGTAGAAAGGGAATGTCTAGCCATATAGTACCATAGCTGCTCCCCTCACAGACCTGACAAGGAAGAACGGGCCAGATAAGGTAGTGTGGACCTCAGCATGTGAGCAGGCATTCCAGAAGCTTAAAGAAGCTTTGGGAGGATCCCCTGTGTTAGCCAGTCCAGATTACAGCAAATAATTTGTTGTGCAGGTGGATGCTTCAAACCATGGGGTGGAGGCTGTACTTATCCAGATTTCTCCAGAGAGGGAAGAGCACCCAGTGTTTTATCTTAGTCGTAGGCTCCATCACAGGGAGGAATGCTATGCAGCTGTTGAAATTGAATGTCTAGCCATAATGTGGGCACTGCAGAAACTTCAGCCTTATCTGTATGGAAGGAAATTCACTGTTATGACAGATCACAACCCCCTAACATGGTTAAACAGAGCCAGTCAGCAAAATGCCAAGTTGCTAAGATGGAGCCTGGAGTTACAAGCATATATGTACATGCAGCACCACAGTGGAATTATCAATGCCAATGCAGATGGGCTATCAAGACAGGGAATGGGGTAAGGTACATTCAGATAGACCTAACTCCCTCAAGTAGTGTTTCTCAAGGGTCACTTGAAAACTAGCTGGAGTTCTCCAGGGGGAAGATATGTGAAGATTGGGTGAAGATAGGTGAAGGCTGCCAGCCTAGCCGGATAGAATTTTGGAGATAATTCTGTCATCTGTAAATATTAATGTAAAACCACAGGCTTGTTGCCTTAAATGGTAAAAATAGTGTTACATGTGGAACTGAAAAAAAATTAACAACAGTGCATTCTGCTGACCAAGTAAAGCATGTTGTGACCTTTTGATGTAAACATGGCTCCGGACGGTCTGGATGAAGGCATCCTGCCTATTCTTTTCAGGTCAGAGTTAATGGCCAGAATTTGCATGCATAAATGTCCTTTATTGCTCTGGTTTCTGCCCAGACATGAAGAATGTAAATGTAGTTTCTGTTAGCCTGGGAACCCAGGGAAGTGTGAAGAATGATGTAACATGAACCAGGAATGTAATTTTAAAAACCGAGAGAATCAGAGTGCATTGAGCATTTTTGTCTTGACCATCCAACTTATCAGCACTGTCTTGCTCTATATGTAAGTTTATCTTAGACTTGTGTTTTCATTTAGAAATAGCTAGAAACTAGAAAGATTAGACTAAGGGTTTTTCTGTGATGTCAGAACTGTACTACTAAATTATTTTAAGTATTTATCTGTGAACTCTGAACTCTTGACTAGCACTGCATAGTAAAAGTATTCTCTTATGTTTTGACTTCTTCTTCTTCTTTCGGCAGCTCCCCTTAAGGGTCGCCACAGCGGATCATCTGTTTCCATTTCTTCCTGTCCTCTGCATCTTGCTCTGTCACACCAACCACCTGCATGTCCTCTCTCACCATATCCATAAACCTTATTTTAGGCCTTCCTCTTTTCCTGTTACCTTGCAGCTTCATCCTTAGCATCTTTTTCCCAATATACTCTGCATCCCTCCTCAGCACATGTCCAAACCAATGTAATCTTGCCTCCCTGGCTTTGTCTCCAAACCTTCCAACCTGGGCTGACCCTCTAATATACTTATTCCTAATCCTGTCCACCCTCGTCACACCCAGTGCAAATCTTAACAACTTTAACTCTACCACGTCCAGCTCTGACTCCTGCCTTTTTGTCAATGCCACTGTCTCCAACCCATATAACATAGCTGGTCTCACTACCCTCTTGTAGACCTTCCCTTTCACTCTTACTGGTAGTCATCTGTCACAAATCACTCCTGACACTCTTCTCCACTCATTCCATCCTGCCTGTACTCTCTCCTTCTTCTCTCTTCCACACTCACCATTACTATGAACTGTTGATCCCAAGTATTTAAACTCATCCACCTTTGCCACCTCTACTCCCTGCATCCTCACCATTCCTCTATCCTCCCTCTCATTCACACACATACATTCTGTCTTAGTCCTGCTCACCTTCATTCCTCTTCTCTATAAAGCATATCCCCACCTCTCAAGGGTCTCCTCCACCTGTTCCCTACTCTCACTTCAGAACACAATATCATCTGCAAACATCATAGTCCACAGGGACTCCTGTCTGATCTCGTCTGTCAACCTGTCCATCACCACCGTAAATAAGAAAGGGATCAGAGCTGATCCTTGATGTAATCCCACCTCCACCTTAAATGCATCCATCACTCCCACCGCAGACCTTACTGCTGTCACACTACCCTCATACATATCCTGTACCACTCTTACATACTTCTCTGACACTCCTGACTTCCTCATACAATACCACAACTCCTCTCTAGGCACCCTGTCATATGCTTTCTCTAAGTCTACAAAGACACAGTGCATCTCCTTCTGACCTTCTCTGTACTTCTCCATCAACACTCTCAGAGCAAACATTGCATCTGTAGTGCTGTTTCCTGGCATGAAACCATACTGCTGATCATTAATCATCACCTCCCTTCTTAACCTAGCTTCCACTACTCTTTCCCATAACTTCATGCTGTGACTGATCAATTTAATCCCTCTGTAGTTACTACAGCTCTGCACACCCCCCTTATTCTTAAAAATCGTTACCAAAACACTTTTTCTCCATTCCTCAGGCATCCTCTCACTTTCCAAGATTTCATTAAACAATCTAGTTAAAAACTTCACTGCCATTTCACCTAAACACCTCCATGCTTCCACAGATATGTCATCTGGACCAACAGCCTTGCCATTCTTCATCCTCTTTATAGCTATCCTTACTTCCTCCTTGCTAATCCACTGCACTTCATGATTCACTATCTGCACATCATCCAACCTTCTCTCCCTCTCATTCTCTTCATTCATGAGCCCCTCATAGTACTCTTTCCATCTCCTCAACACACTCTCCTCGCTTGTGAGTATGTTTCCCTCATTATCCTTTATCACCCTTACCTGCTGCACATCTTTACTAGCTCAGTCCCTCTGTCTAGCCAATCAGTACAGGTCCTTTCTCCCTCCTTAGTGTCCAACCTTTTATAAAACTCTTCATACGCCTTATCCTTAGCCTTCACCACCTCTCTCTTTACCATGCACGTCATCTCCTTATACTCCTCTCTACTTTCTTCATCTCTCTGATAATCCCACTTCTTCTTTGCCAACCTCTTTCTCTGTATACTCTCCTGTACTTCCTCATTCCACCACCAGGTACTTTACTGATATGGGGTGAATTTCATTAAAGCTCTCCGTTTTATGTTACTAGACCATGTATTTGTATACAAGTAATATTTTAGATATATTTTGCATTTTTTATTAAAGCATTTAGATGGTTGTAATAAGATGTTTAGTAAAAGTAACTTTATAGGCAGTTTGATGAATTATGCAAATTAATATTGTGATAAAATTGCTTTTTAAAAATTAAGCGGGTCACGCCACCAATTTGTATTTAAATTGATTAGTACATGATATTCTTGTGCTCTGATGAAGCCTGGACAACTGTTGGGTGAAAGCGCTTAGTATGAAGGTTCATTAAATCTTTTGAAGGAATAGAACCATGCTCAGTTTAGAGCATTGCATAGAACAGGATGGGTTAATTCTTACAATTCCAGATGAACTGCAGAAACAGGAAATGTTAGAATGTGCGTAGCTTTCTCATCTGATATAGCCAATGTGCATGACTCAATTACGAACAATTGGCATATTTTAACAGTGGACAACAAACTTCAATGTCTAGAAGGACATATTCCTTCCTTTACATTCAAGACTAGACAGACACTAAAATGTCGACTATGATATAGCACAATACTATAAATGTGGTCAAATCGCAAAGGGTAGGAATGTTTAGTTGCAAGACATGCACCAGCTCTCCATATATTAAAAATGTTAATTTATATAAACATCCAAATACCAGAAAAGAAGGTAGATTTAACTTTTATGCAGACTGTATGAGCAAGAATTTGATATATATAGCCAGATGCAAACAATGCCAAGGTTGTTATGTTGGGAAGACAAACTGATCCCTAAGAGAAAGGATTCAAGAACGTCTGAGGAAAATAAAGAGATGTGTATAAACTAATGCACTATCTAAACATGTTGGCATGAGTGATATTAATCATGTTTTTATTTTTCAGGTATTACTAGATGTTCAGGTGATGTTAGAACTATGACAGAAGTTCTAGAAACCAGATGGATTATCAATTTGCAGTCAGACAAACAATTTGGTATTAATGACACTGTTTCTTTAAAACCTACTTTGAAATCTAAAGGCTTACATAAGCAAGCCTCTGTTAGTTACTTAATATCTGAAAGATGTTCTTGAACAGTTACAATGTTACTAGTTTGTAATGGTCTGACAAAGCTTCTTTGTTTGATGTGAAAGCACTAATCTTTTCTAATTCTGTGGCTGCTTTTATTTTTGTTGTTATCAGTTTTAAAGTTTGAAATACTTTATTAAAGTTTGTTTATATGATTCAGCTGTGCTGCATACAGCTTTATTTGCTTTTGGATATTTACCTTTGGAGCACAGTATCAGTTAACCCACTGCAAAATTCTGTTTTAACGTTGTGAATCCCTCTAAAAATTATACCTCTCCTTTGTCTGTCTTTCTAAGAATACATTTAATCATGTTTGTATTTTTTATATAATCACAACAGAAGTTGTGTATATAAATTGTGCCAGTGCTGTTAGTTTTTATTTCTACTAATGGCCACACTTTTCTTCCCTATGTTTATACCCACTGATTCTTTTGTTATGATCCCATTTCATAATAAAAAGCTATGACCTCTCCACATTATTGACCCATTCTTTTTGTATATTCAGGTATGTTTTCTTGGAAATCACATGACATTTTATACCCTACTTCTGTTCCTGCTATAATATTACCACATTACTTTTCCTTTAAAACCAGAAGATCTGGTATCACTTTGGCTATCCTGTGGGAAGTGTGTTTTCTTATTATAAATGTTTCATTTATCTTTTGCATTTTTGCCTCATCCATGCTGGAGGTAAGACTTCTAATGGCAGAAGGACTGTATAGTGAAAGGCAAAATAATGTGGCAAGACTGTTGCACTGGGGATTGTGCAAACATTATGGTACTGAAGTGGCTGACAAACACTGGAAACATGAGCCACAAAGCATCATAGAAAATTATGAAGTTTACATCACATGGGATCACCCATTACCAACAGTTCAAAAGACAGATGCTAGAAAACCGGATATACTGGTTCAAGAAAAGAAGACAAGAGCAGCATTGATCATTGAAATCACCACACTCAGTGACTACAGTGTCTTGCATACAGAGAGACACAAAGTCATAAAATATCAAGATCTGCAGACAGAAATGAGAACAATGTGGAAGAAAGATACCGAGACAGTTCCAATAGTAGTAGCAGCAATGGGTCTTATAAAAAAGAAACTATAATCGTATTTAGATATGTTACGTGGTGCAGCGGTAGCATTGTTGCCTCACAGCAAGAGGTTCTCCCATTCGATTCTCGGCTGGAGTGCAGAGAGTGCCTTCTGTGTGGAGTCTGCATGTCCTCCCAGCAGTTGAGTAGGCATTCGAAAGTCATGCATAAATGGGCGTGCCTTTGTTGAAGGTTGAACATCGAGCTGGCACCTCGGTGTTTGTGAAAGCCTACTGCCAATCATTAGCGGACCGGAGTTCCACTGTGGCGACCCCTAACCAGGAAAAGCCGAAAGACAAACAACAACAACAACCAATCCATGTAACTCCATATGAATTGCAGAAGGAGCCATCACTGGGCACATTGCTTGTGCTCCGATGAGCACTTTTGGCTGACATCAAAGATTGAAACAATACTAATTTCATGAACTCTAATCGTACTTTGACTTAGGAATGGGGTCCATTCCCGTCATGGTCTTAAAAACCCAAAAGACTTGGATAAATTAAAAAAGAGGTAAGACATCTCATAAAATTTCCCACTGATTTCTTTATATCAGTTTCCCCAGTGTTAAAGCTCACAATCTTGAAACCTATAATCCAAAGAACATAATATCAAAACACCAAAATACTGATGACCACAATATCAAACTCCTTCATCTAACTCCCTGCAGGACCCATGTTAACACTTGTTCCTAGGTCCATAACCCTGCAAGACCAAAGTTAACACTCATTCCTGGGTTCACACTGCTAGAGGGTTTCAGTATTAGTGATTCACAATTGTGCAAAGTTCTTACACAAATAGCTTACATTGGACTTTTTTCTGAATTACTACTTGCCATACTTCTTAACTGTCTAGATTTTTGCAGAATGTCCAGATTTTTCCCTCATATTTTTTGCCTGTTCCTCATAAAATATGTGATTTTTGTGGATTTTTTGCGACAAATCAGTGAGGATTGAATTCACTAAATATGACAGGCATTTGAGTTTCAGACTTCATATCCTCCAGAAAATGTATGGTAATACAACACCTTTCTAGCAACTTTCTTAAGTTTATAAAAGCAATATTTAAAATGTGCCCCTATTTTTGGGGCTTTGTCCCCCCCATTATTTTGGGTTTGTCACAATTTTTGTGCTAAGAGGTTGAGAGCTATGCTACTTGTCTTGCTTGTGTAATACATTACACCACGGGTTTCAAAACTTTTCAACATCGTTTTAAGAAATTGTGTAGAACACATGTTTTGGCTCATCTCGAACAGCCAGTATCAAAAGGATGCAGAAAACTATGGTTTACTACGAGAATCTTAAAGCTCACAATATTGAAATAATCCCCAGACCATAACATCAAAATACCAAAATGCTGAAGACCACAATGTCTAGAAATCATTTATATTGAAGCCCCCCTACCAGTGTGAACTCAGGAATGAGTGCTAATATGAGTCCTGCAGGGACTTTTGTCTTTTTTTTTTTTTTTTTTTACACAACCTATATTCAGACACATACCTTCTTAATGTATGTTCTCTCTCTCTCCACACTGGTTCCATTGTACCTAGTCACAGTGAATCACAACCATTAATTAAATTTAAAAAGTCCCTACAAAAGAAACATTATTTAGGCTGCCCAGCATATTTTAAACTCCCACTATGAACAGTCACAAAAATAGCATTTAGCAAGTCTTTCACCATTTTTTGTTACATTTTACAACAGCTTCTAACCTCCACCCTACCATTTCAAAAGTTTCTCCTATCATAGGATAGCAATCTGTAGACTATTACAAGTCTAGCCAATAACCAGAGGTTAGAATCAAACCATGTACTTTGCTTTTGCGATGTTAAGACTTTAACCATTTTGCCAAACCTCCCTCTTTAACTCTTACAATGTTATCAGCAGTTTCACACAAATCCTGCATGCATTTTTTTTAACATCCTGTTGTTCCAGTTCATCATTTCTAAACTGCAAAGTAGCATTTTTAACATTTAAGTTACTATCAAACAACAGTTTCAGAAATTCAAATATTGTCACAAAAAGTCTCTGTCCCAGTACGTATAAAAGACCAAATTTCTTGAGCTTTAAAACCCAGAACAGTTACCAAATTGTCATGTACATAATATCTATTTTTGTTCTTATTCTCACAGTTGGTCTTCTCTTCATTTTAAATACAGGTTTACTTATAGTCTGTTGCTGCCTTCCATTTTTATGTGTTGTCACTGCTGCATAAGTTTTAGTTATTGCTTTATCTGCTGCCACAAAACTAGACACCTTCCCATTTTATTGCTGCTTTCTTTTTTTTATTTTCTGTCACTGCTGCATAACTTTTAACTGATGCTATCCCTGCTGTCACATCACCTGGTTCCTTCTCCATATTACCATCATAAGCACTTCCAAAAAAGCTGTCATCTCACCCCATGAAACAGCAGAACTGTCACCTGGGTCTCGTGTTCAATTATTTTTAAGAGAATATCATCTACAAGTCCTCCTGATGTCTGTTACCTGTAACACTGCAACAGACCCACTTACTTCCTTCTCCATTGAGAAAGATAAACACTGCTCATTTGTATCATATACAATTCAGGAATCTTTACTTACATTGCGATGTTCCATACTGAACAAATTTTTTTGCCAAATTCTCATTTTCTACCTCTAAACTCTTCAGAGCTTTTCTCTCCTCCACTATATGCTGCTGCTTCCCTTAGGCCTCTTCCTTGCTGCTGTAGTGGCCCTCTGGCACCATCTAGCAAGCTGCTAAGAGTAGGGAAGTTCCCTTATGTCCTGGCCAAATTTCCCTTAGTATAAATACTACCTTGGGTCTCCCATGAAAAAAGGCTACTAGGCTAGTGGAATTAACCAGGTCAACAAAGAATAAATAAAAACTAATAAGTACATTTATGACAGGAAGGAATACATAGATGGATGTACCTTTCTTTTCCCTTGCTTGACCTCCTAAATCTCAATGCAGGCTAATAACTACCGTTATTGGTGATCCCTGATACAGCGTTGGTAACCTCTATTTTCTTCTGCTGAGGGTTGTGGTCCTCTGAATGTCATGGCTAGCTCTAGAAAAAGACAGGACCATAACAGACCCTTTCTCTCAGCCTAAAGGCACAACTGCAGGTGAAGCAATATAGATATCTCTAAAATGGTTTACTATCAAAACTCCGAAATGCATTCCATTGAAATGTGCATACAACAAATCATAACACTGAAATTCATGTATACAGAAGCCCCTAATGTCAAATCTGCATATCAGTATGCGAATTTGACATTAGTTGACATGAATAACGTTTAGTCCTACACTGCACTATGCATCACTTTAAGATTTTTCAGGGAAGCAAGCCCCCTGTACCCCCCCTCCGTAGGGAGCTGCTCCCCCCACACCCCCTGCATAATATATAGTCTAACTCTGAGATCACACTACAGTGGGGAAAAGGATACAATTCCCGATCCCCACTGTACCGCAATCTCTAGGTCAGTGACCAAACTCATGTTTCCGAATACACCGGGCATTTGATGAAACAAACTTCGCACAAGAGGTGGATTCGCAACATGGTTCGACAAAATAACATTAGACAACCTGTGGTTGCCAAAATCACCATTGACAATCTGATTATGTTTGTTTGTTTCTTTTGGCTTTTCCTGGTTAGGGGTCGCCACAGCGGTACTCCGGTCCGCTAATGATTGGTAGTTAATTTTTACGTGCCGAGTTACCAGCCCTGATGCACAACCTTCAATGAAGGTACGCCCATTCACGCATGTCTCCACGCAGAAGATGCTCTAGCTGAGAATTGAACCAGACAGCGTCTTACTGTGAGGCAACAACGCTACCCTCTAAAACATCTCATAGACAATTATTGCTCGCTGGCTACTGCACAACAGCATCCGCACCTTATCTTCTCACTTTTAGTTTATATTTTCTTTTTTTTTAGTTTATTAGGTTTCTTTTCTTTTTTTCTACTTTTCTTTTTATTTAGTTATATAATATTTCTAAATGTCTCTTGCTTGTAACTTCTTAATTTCCTCAGCATTATATTTGTAATGAAACAAACCCCTGCCACTGAGGTGGGGGTACATAAAGTAATCTCTTCCTCAAACAGAAAGTTCTTGATATCAATGCTGGACATTATAAAAATGCAAGTGACTTCAGAATGAAGGTGAGCATACAGTGACTTTTTAAAACTAAAAAAAAAATGTAGAAAGAATAAAGTGTCTACCAGCAAAATAAGCTGATGACTTAGGAACACTGATGTCTTTCTCTGCTATCAGGCATGTATATAAGTCAAGACATATGACTCATTTACCACTAATTAACACCTCATTAAAACAGTGTAATCACTTAATTGCTTCCAATACATTTTTAATTCTGCTAACACTTAAAAGCCTATAAAAAGACTAACTGCTTTACAAATTCCATACCATGTTCGTGTAAAATTATGAAGAAAATCCTTTCAGTAAAAGATCAGTTGATGAAATAGTGAACTCTGAAAAAAATGTCCTGGCACCTGCAATTGTTGTGTTAGATTTTAAAGCTTGCACACAATAAAATGTTAGTCTTTCACAAGTTAGGAGGTATAACTATGACATTTAATCAGTAGATCAATAAAATAAAGTTATTATTTTTTTAAGAGTTAGATGGGCAGATCCAAAGACCCTATTCAGCCACAACCCATACTAGTGGGCAGGACAATGGAGTAAGACATGCTTCACAGTTCTAAAATTCAACATAGAATTGGGAATCAAATAAATATGCTTCTAATGTGTGTAGACAGAAACTAGACTAGGACCTCAAATACATGATGCTCCAAATCTTCATATAAGTAAAATAAAAATAGATTTACTCAGTATTGGAAGCATTAGGAATAAACTGGAGCAGCTTGATTCCTTTCTGACCTACCACAACCCAGACAGAGTCCCCAAACTTCAGTTATCACTTCCCCAATTACCTATTCAACTGCAGATTATGATCAGGAGTCTGTGGAGGAACCCTTATCCTAATAAAAAAATATCATAAAAATACTTCCAAAAATATGACTAAACTAAGCAATATAGGTATAATTAACCAAACTTTATAAACCTGGGAATAGCCTACTTCTTGCCACCAATCGATATAACCAAATTAAAACTACTGATCAATGAAATTGTACACCACAGAATTACTGAAAAGGCTATCACATATCTTAGAGATTTTAATCTTAACCTCAAATAAAAATAAAATGACTTAAAACACACTTTTATTCAATAAACACTTCTGTCTTATACAAAGACTTCATCAGACTGAAGAAACATCATACACAAACCAAATTAACTACCTTAAAGTTATATGTCTCAAATCAGTTTACACAATGCATTAATGATGAAGTTTTCTCTTTTTAAAATACTTTACAATTTTCTTTGCCATTCAAACCTGGAAGATTACAAGCATCGAACCTTAGCTGCCAGCAATATTCCCTCCACTCTAACTCATTATCAGCATTAAATCTCAAACAGAAATATTTAACTTCATCTGTAACTAAAAACCTAAAAAATACTCACATCCACACACAAGCCGATGCTTACAAACTGCATTCTTAATTTTGCATACTTTAAATAGCATGCAAATGCTCATAAATTCTGTGATGCAATTCTCTGACAGTTCTGCCTACGTAGTATGTCAAACATGATGTGCAACTGGCTAGGTATACAACAAATTTGAATTTGCAAGTGAAATATCCACGGACCTTAACACTCAGATTTTTTATAATTACCTTAGATTTGCCTGTCATTAAATATTGACAATAACTGCAGTCAAAGCATTTAAATATCACCCTTTTTTGTGTAATTTTACTTTTGACTTGATTATTTAGTTTCCATTTAAAAATATCTTTAAAATTTCTTCCCATTTTGCTAATAAGAAGTGTCTCCTCTCCAACTCTCTTTTTAATTTCTGGAAAACTGCTCAGAAATTTTAATATATCTCTCATCTAAAGAACTATGCACTAATAGCCCAGTTGTAAAATCACAACTACTGCTCATCTGTATTTTGCTTGATTCAAAGCCAGCAATCCTTTTAATCATTATTCTATCAAATTCCTGCATCACCATTCTTTCAGGGTACCCTCTGTACACAAACCTTCTTTTCAGCCGTCTTTCCTTTTTTCATGAATTCACTCTCATCATCTGTTAATTTACTAACCCTCATCAATTGACCTCTTACTATGTTAAGTTCAAATGCATGCTATCATAACTTAAGTGAGCATTATTTGGACATCTTTTTTGTAAATCTAGGTCTGTTATTTGCTATTTGACCTATAAACCTCTACATCCATGCTTTGAGCATCTGAAACATTCCAATGACATATAAGACCCTGTAGGTATGCTCAAACTGTGGCCTGTCATATTCTAGAAAAATCTTATACAGTCATCTGTACCCTTGCTGGTAACCACATATGGTTCCGTCAACATCAGGAAAGCACCAAGCTATACCTAAAAGGTTTCTGCAGAACTTTGCAACTCTCTACAATCCCTGTTATATTTCTCTGGAAGCCAAACCATGTCCAGCACTAAAATATTCTTACAGCAAATTCTGTTTATTCCATAAAATATAGCCTACAGTAGGATCACAGACTGTACAAACTGTGGCAGACCAATGGCAAAGCAAATAAATAAAATCCACAGAAAAAAGCAAACATAATAAGCATTTATTTGAATATTTTGATTATTTTGTTTTACATTGTAAGCTGCTTAGGTTCCTGCACCTAAACAAATGTAGTTTAGAGCCTTGGATGAAGCTGCATCATAGTGCAGCTGGGATAAACAAGACATTTACAGCATCAAAGAGTATTTATGATGGGTAATGCTTGAGGCTACTACAACTATTGCCCATAGTACACCATGAGATTGAATTTACATACCCAAGCTGTACTTACAGTAGACAATGTGATACTGTGTCAAACTTCAGAACTGATATGCTTGCAAAATTGAAATATCATCTATAGCAAGACCAACAACATTTTATAATGTTCTTTCTGTAACACTGTGCATGTCATAAACCATGTCAAAACAGCACATCTTTCCTACATCGTGCATCATGCCTAGTGTGGTTGATGTATTCTGTAGTGTCTTCATGTTATCGGCCTTGGCACTTATCTACCCAGGTACGTGCTAAAAAGGCTCTGAAACCACATGAATGGGCAAAACAGAGCATTTAATTAAGCAAATGCATGGTATCCATATGTAGCATCATTCAGAAGAGATACACCCTCAGTAGCTGTCACATGTTCAGCCAACCCAGCATGTTCATTCAATTGTGTGATGGCACTATTGCTCTCAGAGTCATTCTGGCCATCACCATCAGAGGTACCAGATGCAGAGGACAGACACATTTCTAAGCACTCCATTGGGACTGTGGATTAATCCATTCTTGCTGTGACAAGCATAGCTATTACAGACACTATTTATTTATTTATTTATCTATTTAATATTAATATTATTATTTTAACAAAAAGGACTATGCATGCTCATGAACCATTTTTTGTGCAACTGTCTGAGTCCCACGTGTTGATAATGTCATTCTTGACTGACCACTTCAGCACTCTGTGTCAAGTAGTGTGTTCTGAATATTACCCACTGTGCTAATAATAACTTCAGTATCAGTGTGGCGAACACTGCATCACACTGCCCAATAAAATCCACAGAATAAGCATCCATTAGCAAGTGTATGTTAATAATATATGTGTTTGTGTGTGTGTGTGTGTGTGTGTGTGTGTGTGTGTGTGTGTGTGTGTGTGTGTGTGTGTGTGTGTGTGTGTGTGTGTGTGTGTGTGTGTGTGTGTGTGTGTGTGCGTGTGTGCGTGTGTGCGTGTGTGCGTGTGTGTGTGTGTGTGTGTGTGTCTGTGTGTGTGTGTGCCTGTATGCATACATAGGTGCATTGTTGGTAACATTGCAATGACTCCCTGATACATTCAGATATGTACTAACATATGTACATATAGATGTATGTTTTACTAGAAGCTATGTGAGCAGGGGCAGCTCGTGGTACAGGCTGCTGCTGGGCTGCAACCTCCTCAACAAAACTATATTTCAAATATTTTTTTATTATTACTTTTTTGATGTTATTATTTTCTTTTTTCATTTAAAATAAAATAAATGGTCATCATTCCCATTTCAGGGAATTGAAACTGCACATGCAATTGTCAAAAAAAAAATATTAGCTTCTCTGCTGGGTTGATTTGTAAATTAGCCCCATGTTATCACATGTCTTCCTCCATTTTTTTTGAAGTAATAGCATGCTACTGTGCTTCTGTGTGAAGCAGTCAGGGCTACTTCCTGATGTTTCAGGCTGTCTTTCCTGAAGTAGTCTTAATAAAGGGCTACATGGATGGGGGTGAAGATATAATAAGGCAGAAGTAGGCCCAGTTTCTTGAATGCCCACATTTAGAAAGCTGTGTACTTAGTGCAGTGCCTCAAACAAGGGTAAGTTGTCATTGCCACAACAGTCACGAAATCCTTCTATGTGGTTCACCTCATCACTAAGGTATTTTCATCCAGAAAAAAAGGATGCCATTGTCCCACTGTACTCATCCCTCATTAGACCCATTATAGAATATAACGCCCCATTTGGTATGTACCTCTCAAGACATCTGCAACAACTGGAAAGGCCACAGAAATACCTCACTAAAAGAATCACAGGCCTAAAGCAGATGCCCTACGCTGACCGCCTTAAAAAACTCCAGCTATACTCTGTCGCATATCGTCTACTCAGAGGCGATCTCTGCTTAACATACAAGGCCATGTCAAACCCAGAGCTGTTGGACATGCTACACTTAAAGAAATCCCAATTCCTCAGAGCCACATGCTCCAGGGATCTAAACCTTGTCATCACAATAAACAAAACATGCTGGAGGGATAGGTTCCTGACCCAGAGACTCCCCAGACTCTGGAATAGATTGCCCATACATGTCAAGCAGAGTGCCTCTTTGGCCGTCTTCAAAAGGAACCTTGACAATTGGATGGGAGAAAGGAAATTCACCCCGGGGAGCACTTTAGTCACCCTGCTAGACAGGGGTCCAGGGAAGTAAATAGTGTGGGAAGAAATAGCCAGGGAATTGTTATGACTAGGCTTGTATAGGCCCAAGGGCTGATAGCCTAGTACCAACCTATGAACCTATGAACCTATGAAGTGGCAGAATATGCTATTGAAGACATAAGTAGCTGAATTACATGCTAATTAAACAGTCCAAAATGGCAGAGCTATTCATGAACATATAAAGCGAGCGTGTATACTCAGTGCTTTGTTTTGCCCAGAAATACAAAACACTTTGGAAAACAGGCACATTTAGACTAAGAAAAAATGTTAGGGACTGCTGCTGCCATCATTAACCTGTATACTGTAACAGGCTTTAATTCAAGGTGCTACTGCCATCATTAACCTGCACACTGTAACAGACTTAATTCAAGGTGCTACTGCCATCATTAACCTGCACACTGTAACAGGCTTTAATTCAAGGTGCTACTGCCATCATTAACCTGCACACTGTAACAGGCTTTAATTCAAGGTGCTACTGCCATCATTAACCTGTATACTGTAACAGGCTTTAATTCAAGGTGCTACTGCCATCATTAACCTGCACACTGTAACAGGCTTTAATTCAAGGTGCTACTGCCATCATTAACCTGCACACTGTAACAGGCTTTAATCCAAGGTGCTGCTGCCATCATTAACCTGCACACTGTAACAGACTTTAATTCAAGGTGCTACTGCCATCATTAACCTGCACACTGTAACAGGCTTTAATTCAAGGTGCTGCTGCCATCATTAACCTGCACACTGTAACAGGCTTTAATTCAAGGTGCTACTGCCATCATTAACCTGCACACTGTAACAGGCTTTAATTCAAGGTGCTACTGCCATCATTAACCTGCACACTGTAACAGGCTTTAATTCAAGGTGCTGCTGCCATCATTAACCTGCACACTGTAACAGGCTTTAATTCAAGGTGCTGCTGCCATCATTAACCTGCACACTGTAACAGGCTTTAATTCAAGGTGCTGCTGCCATCATTAACCTGCACACTGTAACAGGCTTTAATTCAAGGTGCTACTGCCATCATTAACCTGCACACTGTAACAGGCTTTAATTCAAGGTGTTACTGCCATCATTAACCTGCACACTGTAACAGGCTTTAATTCAAGGTGCTGCTGCCATCATTAACCTGTATACTGTAACAGGCTTTAATTCAAGGTGCTACTGCCATCATTAACCTGCACACTGTAACAGGCTTTAATTCAAGGTGCTGCTGCCATCATTAACCTGTATACTGTAACAGGCTTTAATTCAAGGTGCTACTGCCATCATTAACCTGTACACTGTAACAGGCTTTAATTCAAGGTGCTACTGCCATCATTAACCTGCACACTGTAACAGGCTTTAATTCAAGGTGCTACTGCCATCATTAACCTGCACAGTGTAACAGGCTTTAATTCAGGGTGCTGCTGCTGCTGCTGCTGCCAGGCCTTGGCCACGAAGGAGAATGGTGTTTAAACCCCATTTGAATTATCATAGACTGCATATGATACAGAAATTGTAGAATTATATAGAGTGGACAGGGAAACATTAGTGGAAATATGCAACTACTGTCTTCCTCACCTGAAGCCACAGCAAAATCATGGATAACCCATTCCAGTGTGGAAACAAAAGTATGTGTAGCATTAGGTTTAGAAGCTACAGGTACTTTGCACAGGCCTACATAAATTAGGGGTGTCATAGGCCTCAGGTTCTAGAATTTTACATCAGAGGTTAAATGCAATGTTATAATATGCAAGGGATCATATCTGTTTCCCATGCACCCTAGAGGACAGAGAAAGAATAATGCAAGATTTTTATGCAATAACACACTTCCCTGAAATTTTGGGAGCCATAGATTGCACATTCATAGAAATAAAACCCTACCAGGTAAACATTAAAAGGAAAGGATATCACTCTATAAACTATCAGGTTGTCTGTAATGTCCATGGGATCATCTACAATGTGTGTGCAGATAACCCAGGCTGTTTTCATGACTCGCATATAGAACACACCTGTGAGCTGTGCAGAAGGTTTGCTAGGGGTGACTTTCCACATGGACATTTAGTGGCAGATGCAGGTTATGCACTGTAACCTTGACACCCATGAGAAAAACATACAACCCCACTGAGCAAGGATACAAAGATGCCCATGCTCAAACTAGGAATATCATAGAATGTATATTTGGTCTGCTCAAATCAAGGTTCCATTGTCTAGACACATCAGGAGGTGCCCAACAATTTGACCCAGTTACACCTGCCCAAATACTCACAGTCTGTAGCAAGTTACACAATATAATTCTCAGGAAACATCTTCAACAAAGACAACAAGTGGCAATGCCACAGTCTCCAGGAGATCAGGCAGGGTCAGTAGCTGCAGCCGATATAGCTGAGAAGTCTGAAAGAGAACCACTAGTTTCAGATAGTGCTGGGAGACATAGGCTTGCACAATATGCCATGGCTCTGGCTAAGGAAAGCACATACACTAACCACTTAAGTTAAGATCCTAAATACATAGAAACATTAACTGAAACTGATGCTTGCAAAAGTCCACAACCTTTATTTAAACATGCAATGGTTGTGTGTTAGCATCAGACAGAGACAGCCCCCAACTTCACATCTTGTGGCTGCAGTACTAGCAAGGTAAGTATGGAGCCTGGAGGAAAAAAGGAGTTCTATAACCAATTGCTGTCATATGCAAATATTTATATTTCCTTTACATGAAACATGTATCAGGTGCATAGTAAGGTCAGTATTAGCTTATGACTGATTTATGCAATATACAAATATGATTTTGACCATTTCTGTGTATCACACATTTCAGTTGACTAATGTACATAAACCAACATTGAACAGGTTAGTGTTAGTTAGCATCAATTGCACAAGTAGTGTAAGTAGTGCAATAAGCAGTAATTAACTATCTAGTATGAATGCAGTGCTAATAATGCAAACACAAATACAATTAGTTAGCAATTACATAACCAATCATTCAAAACTGAGTAGAAACAATAAATAAAAACATTTCTTCTGCAATGCATTTACATTAAAGCAATCTTCTAAGTAAGCAAGCATTAGCTAGCCACTCTGTGCATCATATAGGAACATAGATAACTACTAGACTAGCTTCCATTACAAGCCATTTTAAGCCTAGTACTAATTTTCTAAAGGTGAGGATCAAACCATGTATCTTGTGCTTACAAAGTATATACCTTAACCATAATGCTAAACCCCCATCAGACATACAAGCAACCCTAAGTCTCAAAGAAATGTGCAAAATGCACTTGCACAGGGTGGTGGTGGGGTGATTATATGAGGATAAGCCTGACACCAAGAAGTGTCTGTCCAAGTAAACATTTCTTCAGTAAGTATACAATTGTCACTGCCAGTACCAAGAGACTATGTCAACAGTAGTGTTTATATAACTTGTGTGTGTGTGTGTGTGTGTGTGTGTGTGTGTGTGTGTGTGTGTGTGTGTGTGTGTGTGTGTGTGTGTGTGTGTGTGTGTGTGTGTGTGTGTGTGTGTGTGTGTGTGTGTGTGTGTGTGTGTGTGTGTGTGTGTGTGTGTGCGTGCGTGCATGCGTGTGTGCGTGCGTGTGTGTGTGTGTGTGTGTGTGTGTGTGTGTGTGTGTGTGTGTGTGTCTGCCTTTATGAACACAATCAAGCACTGTGCTAGCACTATGTCCTGGGATCTAAGAGAGGTATGAGCCATGCATGGTAGAGTAGTCAGTTCAGAGATGTTACCCCCAGTCATGAGAACTACCTCTGCCAGCATAAGTTCATAGGTTTCTAGGTTCATAGATGTTTACTAGGCTAATGACCACAAGGGCCTTTTTAAGCCTAACCATGCATCCCAAATCTCTGACTAGTTCTGATACCCTTGATAAGTGTAAGCAGGGATTTGGGAGATGAAACATTTACAAACAGGGACACTGCTAGTTCCATGGTCCTGACTAGACGTCAATGTGCTACTGAATGTCAGAGATGTCTAGAGGACAAGCTTTCATCATGACTACATCCAGCACCATGACCACATGACCTATCATGTCTGAGTGTGGACACCTCAATCACTGATGGAGCAGTAGAAGCAGTGCCACTACAGGAGTGGGATCTGACACCTTATAATATTGCAGCTGTCTGGCCACATGGAAGCAGTTCCTCCCACAGCAGATGTTCCATTACAAGCATTGCACAATTGATTGTGTCATTCATCATGTCCAAGGAGTCACCCAAATGGTACAGGTAGTCTTGCATGCCAGAATGCACAACATTTAGCACTTGCACTATCACTTCAGAGGCCCTGGTGGAATGTGTCTGTGCATCTGTGGTGACCCTACACATACATCATATGACACCTACTAACACACCAGATGGGGTCCTGATGGAGAGATGAAAAGTCAGCAAGCAAAGGAGCATAGTAGTGCTGAAATTTAATTCATCCTCAAGTCTTGGTGAGTACTTTCATGAGGTGGACCCTGTTTTTCACAAAATCTCACCAAGGTGACACTGATATATAAACTGTATTTATATAGCATATATCATGGACAGAAACAAATCAAAAATAAAAAAAGATAGCTGGGTACACAAGACCCAGGATAAAAAAGTGCCCAATCCTGGTAGGTGCACTGATGCCAGGACTGGAAAAAATGACAGTGTAGAATCCTCAAAATACAGAAACAATCCTACAATGGGGCCAGGCCAGGATCAGGGGGAGGATGTGCCCCCTGTTGTACAAGGAAGTAGTAGTCCACAAAAATGACAAAAATTGATTGGCCAAAGAAGGGCTATAAAGATGACTATTGAGGATAAGAAAGAAATTATGCATCGTTACTATTATGTAAAAAGCCCAGAATTTCCAGGCACAAGATATACAAAATGATTAACAGAGAAATTAGAGGAAAGAAAAATACTTCCGCAGGAAAAACTGTCACAAGCTTCAAATAAAAATTTGCTTTCATTTATACAACAGATTTTTGAAAAACAGTATATAGATAAAGAAACTTTGATCTCTTTGGAAGAAGAACCCTCTGAGGAAGTGAGGAAAATATAAACAACAAAACCTAGAGATATTTGAAAAATATAAAAAAGAAATATGGACATGGGAAAGAAAGAGATTTGATATGGTGCAATATTTATGCAAAGGAGAAAGCCAAGTTAACTAATATACAGAAGGCAGTTTCAAAGATATTCAAAGAAAAATACAGGCAAAGGCATCCAGATATGGAAAATTTCACAATAAAAAGACTAAAAGCACAAAGATTTAATGTAGAAAAGATGATTAGTAAAGTAGAAGTTAAAGAAATAGAAGTTGAAGTTATGGAGTGCCTGTGAAGTGAAGGATTTAATGTAGAAGGTCTAAAACAGACTACATCACAGCATGATGGAGTGAGTCCCCAGAATAAGGAAAAGCAAGAAGCTCAGGAGACATGTGAAGAAGAAATATGGACAGGAGAAAGGAAAAGAGATTTAATATGGTGTAATATCTATGCAAAGGAGAAAGCAAAACTAACTAATACAAAAAGAGCAGCACCAACGATAGTTGAAGAAAAATATAGGCAAAGGAATCCAGATATGGAAAACTTTACAATACAAAAAATAAAAAGACTAAGAGGAAAAGCAGAAAAAGAGATTAGTAATGGAGAAGTCAAAGAAATAGAAACTGAGGTAATGAACAGCTGCAAAGAGAAGGATCCAGTGTAGAAAATGAAATGCAGAAAGCACCACAACAGGATAGAGCAATGGATATCCAAATTAAGGGGAAACAAGTGGAACAGGAAGCAACAGGTCAGGTGCCATATCAAGATATTTTGTAGCCTTCCACAGGAAATCAGTATAAAAGTTCATTTGAAGCTAGACAGGAAGGAAAGGAACACGAAACTGTGGAAACTCTGATGCAGTCAATGTTGAGGAGTGATAGGCCAGTGAGTTCCCATATGACAAAACAACAGATGACACAGGATGAAATTGAGGAAAATGTGCCACAAGAAGATGTTGTAGAACTTTCTATAGAATGGCCGCAGGAAATGGAAAACAAAGGATGTGCCCTCAGTATGGAAGAAAAGGAGTTAAGAGAAGAGTTGCTTGATTTAATAGACAAAGACAGATATATTAAGATCAATGAGAAAAATAGACCACAGAAGGTTAATAAAACCCCAAAAGTCAGAAGCTTGATAAAACAAAGAACACAGTAATTAGGACTGTCCATAGAGATCCATGCAATATAACAAAAATAAACAGAATATATTACTCTGCTGCTAAATTAATAACTGATAAAATTCAACCACAGGAACATAGGGTAGCGAGGGAAAAGGGGGGGGGTGAAAGCGAATACCATCATGGAAACATCAAATAGAGAAAACAATAAAGCAGCTAAGACAAGAAGTGTCATTGTTAGAAGATTATAGAAGAGGGAACAGATCAACAACAATATTAAGAAAGATAGATGCGATAAAAGTAGTGTGCAGTATTAGAACAGACCAGGATCTATTATGCACTATTGGAGATAACAAACTAAAAATTTCAAAACAGATGGAAAGACTCAGAAGATACAAAGATAAATATAAGGGAAAAGCACAAAATAGACAATTTACTGATGACCCAAAAAAGTTTTATAGAGAATTGGGAAATAAGGTAAAAGGAATTGATATACCACTGAAAAAAAAGGAAGTAGCTACATTTTGGAGAAGTATCTATGAAGATCCTATGGAACATAACAAAGATGCTAAATGGATATAAGAAGTGAAAGGAAGAATAAGAAGTTTAAAGGTGCAGGATATGAAATGAGATGAAATAGCCAGAGAGATTGAAACAAAGTTGAGAAAAGCCTCTAATTTGAAAACCCCAGGACGAGATGCAGTACCTAAATTTTGGCTTAAAGTATTAACTTCTTTACATGAGGATCTAGCCATGAGTAAAAACTATTTATATGCACACCCAAAACAGACACAGCACTGGTTAACAGGAAAAACAATATTCTTACTTAAGAGTGAACCTGCAAGCTACCCTAAAAATTATAGACCAATAACTTGTCTTCCGACGACGTATAAACTATACATGGGGATTGACGCCGACAGAGTTTATAGTCATTTAGAAGAAAACTCAATTATGGCAGTAGAACAAAAGGGTAATAAAAGAAAGTCATATGGAACAAAGAATCATTTGTTGTTAAATAAAGTTATAGTGGAGAACTGTAAGAAAGGGAAGAATCTAAGTATGGCATGGATTGACTATAAAAAAGCATTTGATAGTATCCCACATTCATGGATAAAAGAGTGCTTAAAAATGTATAAGGTACATCCTACACTGATTGATTACATTACAGTAACCATGAAACAGTAGCAGACTACTTTGCAATTAAGCGATGATAAAGGACAAATTATTATCCCAGGGATAAAAATCCAAAGGGGGATATTCCAGGATGACTCCCTGTCACCGTTGCTATTTTGCCTTGCCATTAATCCATTAAGCTGTTTACTTAACAGCTTAGGTCATGGCTATAATTTGGCTTCTAGAAAAAAACAAAATCTAATGACTTCTCATCTTCTCTTTGTCAAAGATTTAAAATTGTATAGCTCATCAGATGAGGAACTGAAAGAACAGCTGCAGGTTGTCAAAACTTTTTCAGATGATATTGGAATGTCATTTGGTCTTGATAAATGTGCAAAAGCAACCTTTAAAAAAGGAAAATTGCAGCACCAGGAAAACATCAGTTTGGGACAAGAATGTGATATAAAAGAACTTGAGCAAGAAGGGGTGTATAAATACTTTGGAACTGATGAAGAATCAGCAATAAAACATGAACAAATGCGAATAAAGCTTAGTAAGGAGTACTTTAGAAGACTTAAATTAATCCTGAAAACAGCACTGACACCCAGGAATAAGATCCAAGCTATAAATAAGTTTGCTTTTCCTGCCCTAACTTATAGTTTTGGAGTGATTGACTGGCCCCAAAAAGTGTTGGATAGATTAGATATTAAAACAAGAAGGATGCTTCATGCTCACCAAATGATTTATAAAAATCAGTGTATACCAAGATTATATATTCCCTGTTATGAAGGAGGGAATAGAAGGAGGGATGAACCTCCTTGAAATTGATTACATGTATAGATCTGCAATCGTGGGACTCCACACATATCTACTGACCTCACAAGATCCAAATGTGGTGAAAGTTTTGAAACATGAGGAGAATAAATCTAAGATGACATCTCTGCTTAATTTAGCAGAAGCATATCGATGTCAAGCAGGAATGAAAATCAAACCAGAAGTGGATAAAAAACAGGCAGCAACTGAATGTGCTAAAAAACAAAAGAAAAACAAAAGAAAAGAAAGAATATAAGGTGAAGGACCAGATGAGAAGGCAAGTGATGTAGAAAAAACATAAATATAGTTGCAAGTATAAAAAATGTCTGGAAGAGCCTCATGTTGATCAATAATGAATGCAGGAATGGTTAAGGACAGGTGAATTTACATCAAGAAATGGAAGATTAATATTGGCAGTCCAAGATAGTGGGCTATGTACATGATGGTTTACTAAGTCCATTGAACATGTGGGAGAAACAGACATATGTAGGTTTTGTGGAACCAAATTAGAAACAGTGACACACCTTATTGCTGGCTGCGACTCTCTAATGGCAGAGGGACTGTATGCTGAAAGGCATAATAATGTGGCAAGATTGTTACACTGGAGATTGTACAAACATTATGGTATTGAAGTGGCTGAAAAACACTGGAAACATGAGCCTCAGAGAATCATAGAAAATGATGAAGTTTACATCACATTTGATCACCCAATACCAACGGTCCAAAAGATAGATGCTAGAAAACCAGATATAGTGGTCCAAGAAAAGAAGACAAAAGTAGCATTGATCATTGAAATCGCCACACCTAGTGACTACAGTGTCTTGCATACAGAGAGACACAAAGTCATAAAATACCTCAATCTGCAGGCAGAAACAAGAGCCATGTGGAAGAAAGATACCCAGAAAGTTCCAATAGTAGTAGGAGCAACTGGTCTTATAAAAAAGAATTTACAGTCATATTTAGATATGTTACCAATTCATGTAACACTGTACGAATTGCAGAAGGAGTCATTACTGGACACATTGCGGGTGCTGCGAAGGGCACTTTTGGCTAATATCAAAGAGTGAAACAATACTAATTTCATGAACTTTAATTGTACTTTGACTTAGGAATGGGATCCATTCCCGTCATGGTATTAAAACCCAAAAGACTTGCAGAAATTAAAAAGTGAGAAAACACACCAATATCTGGAGAAGTATGGACAGCAGATCTCCTCGGAGCACCTCAACAACCATCCCTGAATGACACAATACCCTCATGATGGCTATGGAGAGTCTCAACCAGCTCAGCAACTGAAGTAACCACACTACACTGATCAACTGTGTCACCATCAACCCATCCCACGTCTGAGGTCTTCATGGCATGGGTATGTGTAGGCATATAGACTGTGTCCAAAATAAGAGCATGGGATGTGGGAGCCACAAATCTCTATTATAGAATACAATGCCTCATTTGGTATGTACCTCACTAGACACGTACAACTGGAAAGGTCACAAAAATACCTCACTAAGAGGATCTTAGGTCTTAGACACATGCCCTATATGGACAGACTCAAAAAAACTCCAGCTATACTCTGTCTCTTATCGCCTACTTAGAGGCAATCTCTGCTTGACCTACAAAAGCGATGTCTGACCCAGAGCTGCTAGATATGTTACACCTAAAGAAATCCTAGTCCCTCCTTGCCACATGCTCCAGGGATCTAAACCTCATTACCACAATAAACAGAACATGCTGGACGAACAGGTTCCTAACCCAGGGACTTCCCACACTCTGTAACAAACTTCTCATTCATGTCAAGCAGAGCAATTCACTGGCCCTCTTTAAGAGAAATCTTGACGAGTGGATGGGCAATAGGAAGCTCATCACAGGGATCACTTCAGTGGCCTTGCTTGACAGGGACACCAGAAACTAACTTTGGGTGGCATGATGCCAGGGAATCTTCTTGGGCTAGGCTTATATAGACTCCAGGGCCATTAGCCTAGTACACATCTATGAACCTATGAACCTATAATCATAGGCTACAGATACTCTGACATCAGGTGGTAGAAGATCACAGTGTCATTCTCAGGTTCACCTATGATAACAAATATTCAACTCAACAAAATGAGAAGTAGAATAAAAACTTATATTATTGTGATGCCCCAGCACTGGTCCAGTAATCAAGAAGCCTCAATCCTCACCACTGGCAACAGTGGGGAACATATAGACTGGGAGGATGACAAGTGCACACACAGTAAAGTACAGTTTCCCTTAACAGCACACAGAGATCACAGTCATTTTGAGGCTGGTTTCTCTCTCTTTCTCCAGATCCCCAATAAGACTCCCCATCGGTACAGCTATAGGGTTGAAATCTCAACTGAGTGGCCAAACCAAGACCTCCAGTACCCTCTCTGTCCAACCAGTGCTTCATGTCCCTGCTCAAGTAGCTGACACACAAACTATTTGAGATTTGACTTATAGACAAACACACACACTCCAGGGAAATGCTGGCACAGATTTACTAGCTATGCCCCTTCTACCCAGATTATAAGGTAGTTTCCACGTGCACCAGCCACTATGTATCAGCTACTTTAAGGCCCTTAACAAAGTGTGTCCAATACTATTGTGTAATGTTGCTATTAATCCAAATGGTAGTCTGAGCAAGCACAAGGCTATTTAGGAGTAACCAGTACAGTGTCACCATATAGATATGCAAGTACTCTAAGAGCTTAAATATCTCTAAACAGACCAGCCACAACTAAAAGGTTTAAATATATTTAATTATAAATAATAAAAGAACAAGACAATACTCAGCACGTAATCAGTTACATCAGAGTTCAAAATCACATGAAATATTTAAAACAACATTGCATGACAGTCTCAAACAATAAAGAAAACATCTAATCTATACTTTACTATATTTCTATCTGAATCTAAAAGAGTTACTATGCCCTAAAAACTTACAGCAAGGCAAGTGCAGAAGGTGGTGATGAGTGTATCTTTTTATTAGGTCAAAGACAAAATACAAAATTCCCAGTCTCTCTCTGAGAGAGTTCTTAAATTAATATTAAATATTACTGCTGGGTTAGAGGGCGGCCGCGGTGGTGCAGTGGTTGGTGTTGCTTTCACACAGCAAGAGGCTCTCTAGTTCGATCCTCAGCTGAGGTGTCTTCTGTGTGGAGTCTGCATCTCCTCCCTGTGGATGCGTGGGTTTCCTCTGGGCGCTCCATTTTCATCCCAAAGACATGCTGTAGGTGGATTGGACACTCTAAATTGGGCCTAGGCATGAGTGCATGCATGTGTCTGCCTTCTGTGGAAGGTTGGGCACTGGGCTGGCAACTTGACACCGTAAAACTCCACTGCCAATCATGAGCAGACAGGTGGTCCACTGTGGTGACCCCTAACCAGGAAAAGCCAAAAGAGGAAGAAGATTACTGCTGGGTTAGCTTGAATGATATCACTTTTTGTCATCTGACTTTAGTTCCCAAGCTAAACCCCCATTGTAGCATTTGACATCTGTTTATAAAAATACATAGACAAAAGCTTCTGCGCAGAGCTGTGCAGCTGCTGAAGGTCATAAAACAATAAAACACTTCCACTCTCAATCCTAGCAATTACTTCTTTCAAGACAATATAAAAAACTTCTAGCTCTAGACATTGTGTCTCCTATTGCACTGAAACTAAGAGTTAACATCTCTTGTTTACAGCCCAGCTGTAAAGTAATTTAATCTCAACTATTCTTAAGTTTTGCAAGTTAATCTCCTGTTAAAACACATACACCTAAACAATTACAATAGTGTATAAAAATATCTCTTCAGCACACATCTATATAATAGTTCTAATACATTTGTAACACAGGCATATGAATCATATTGGTATTCACAAATGACACATAACCCTTTACAAAATTCCTGATAGCTGGTTTGGCAGTGTGACATTTCTCCCCCCCCCCCCGAAAACTCAAGCTAGCTTTCAAGTGACTCTTGAGAAACTCTGCTTGAGAGGGTACACTATCTGGGAATACCTCACCCCATTCCCTGTCTTGAGATCCCATTTGCATGGGCATTGCTAACCTCACTGCAGTGCTGCACTGTCATATCATATGCCTGCAACCCTAGGCTCCATCTTTGTAACTTAGCATTTTGTTGGCTGGCTCAATGTAGCCATATTAAGGGATTGTGGTCTGTAACTACAGTGAATTTCCCTCCATACAGATAAGGCTGAGGTTTCTGCAGTGCCCACACTATGACTAGACATTCTTTTTCTACAGCTGCATAACATTCCTCCCTTGGTTGGAGCCTACAACTGAGATATACCACTGGGTGCTCTCCTCCTTCTGAGGAGTCCTGGCTGAGTACAGCCCCCACTCCATGGTTTGAAGACTCCACCTGCACAAGAAATTTCTTGCTGTAATCTGGATTGGCTAACACAGGGGATCCTCCCAAACCTCCTTTAAGCTTCTGGAATACCTGCTCACATGCTAGGGTTCACACTAACTTTTCTGGCTTGTTTTTCCTTGTCAGGTCTGTGAGGGGAGCAGCTATGGTATTATAATTGGGGACAAACTTTCTGTAATACCCTGCTGTCCTTAAGAATGTCCTCACTTGCTTTTTGGTAAAAGGGGCAGGCCATGCCTGAATGCCATCCACTTTGGCAGGTTCTGTCCTGATCTTACCACTCCCCACTCTATGTCCCAGATAAAAGACCTCTGCCATACCCACCTGACATTAGCTGGGTTAATGGTAAATCCTGTCCTCTGTAGTCTGTCCATCACCTCCCTGACATGCTGAAGGTGCTCTTGCCAGGAATGGCTGTAGATAGCAATATCATCCAGGTAAGCAAGGGCAAGATCTCCTGCTCCTGCTAGGATATGATCTACCAGCCTCTGGAAAGTCGTTGGGGCATTTTGCATCCCTAAGGGCATCGTCATGAACTCATTCAATCCTCTTTACATCTGTAGAATAAGAAATATCTCATACAGAAGTCCACTGTCCAGTTTCATACCCCCCAGCCATCATGGACAAAGTAATTTAAAAATTAAGGCTCCATATGTGTGCACATAGTTAATACAGAACCCCACCACCCCAAATAAATTTGAACTGAAAAGCAATGCTAAAAATCAATAAAGATGACAACAGTTGTGTGATTATGTAGTATATAAACCAAGAAGAAACATCACAGTGTAGAGGGTGTAATGTTCACTTCCTAAATTATGTTATGCACTTAGTTCACTTAATAAAAATCAACCTGTAAAATATAACTGTAAAATACATGCTACAAAATAATCAAATAGAAAAGAGTAGGTAATCCATAGTTGAGTTAAAAATGGAATGTCCTTTATTGAAACACACAAACAAGCAAGACTAGTTGAATATAAGGGAAAGCATCAAAAACATTCCTTATTTATATATAATAAGGTTGTTTGGAGTAAGAAAGTAGTTACAGAGGGTGGTTCTGTTAAGTGCAATAAAATCATTAAAATCATTCCTTTAGCCAAGACCTCCTTCCCCTTTAACACTATAGTGTAATCAGAGACTGTGCTACCAAAAACTGAAACTAGAAAACTAGAGACAAATTACAATCTAAGACTAGTTTATTAACACTTTGTATAGGCTAGCCAACTAGTCAAAACTTTATTAATTAAGAAACTGACTAAAAATGACTGACTGGCTAACATAAATTTCTACCAATAGACATGTACCAGAATAAATATTAGTAAATATATAACTTTTAACAAAGATTGCTTTTGTATCAAATAAATACTTCATCAGGTTTGTGTGTCAAAAGCAAATCATAATATGAATGAATGTGTGTATAGATATACAACTGAAAATCTAAGTAGGATGAAAAAATATAAAATGATTGCTAAGATGGAAATATAGTGATAAATGTTAATAGTAAAGCGCTAAGGGCATGGAGATCTGTTAAAGTGTGGCATCTAACTAAGAGAACACAGTGTGAGTATGTAAGAGTGCACTCAAGAGTAATTGCAACCTTTAAAACAGAAAAATAAAAAGTAAAAAGACTAGGACCATGCACATTGTATGCACTATCAGACCTAGACAGTGAAACAAAAGTGTTCAGTTTAAAATCTAAAGTAGCATTTAATCTGGAGCCATCAAAAATGATTAATGTATATATGAGCCACCTAAAGTATTTTATTTTATTTTATTTCAGTTTGATTACCGGGGAAGTCCACTGGGCCAAGAAGTGCCCATTTTCAGTGGAGGCCCGGGGAGAAAAGCTCCACAAGCAATACAATGAAACATGGTTACATAAAGTTAATGGTAAAATACAAGAGTAAAGATTCATGCAGTCCATTCATTCATGAAAAGCTCCACAAGCAATACAATGAAACATGGTTACATAAAGTTAATGGTATAATACAAGAGTAAGATTCAAGCAGTCAGGAAATACATTTACATAAAATGTGCATAATGAACAAGCATAATGAAGCAATACAGTGCAGAGTAAAATAACAAAAATACATAGATGTGCAAAAAGTAAGTTGGAGTCAGGAGAAAGTTAGAAAAGTCAGGAAAATCGCGGAGGTAGAGAGGGCCAGGAAGTGGAGAGCTCAGGGAAAGAGATCCCTGGAAATTATATCTGGTGAGAGCAGGAACATTTCCATTTGGATGACAGGTATTTGAGAAGTAGGGTCTTGAAGGATTCGGAGTTAGGTATAGTCCTAAGAGAAGGAGGGAGAGAGTTACATTTTTTACCTAGAGAGAAGGAGAGTAGAAGTTGGCCGGCAGGACGTTTAGGTTTGTGGATGGAGATAAGGTTTTGGTGTTCAGATCTTAGAGATCTGTTTGGAGTGTATGGTGGAAGGATGTTTATTAAGGCAGGGCATGAGTCTGGGTAAAATTTTAGTTTGTGAGCGGTGGTTAGTTAGAGATAGTCCAAGTGGTTGGGAAGTTCAAGCCAATTTAGAGATTTAAGGGTAAGGCAGTGGTGAGTTGAGGTTTTGGATTTGGTTGCGAATTTAGAGATCTTATTATAGCAAGTTTCAAGTTTTGAGATGTTGGAAATAGACAGATTGGTTAAAAGAGGGGCTCCATAAAGAAGAGAGGGTAGAAGGTATGTAATTGCCAGGGTGTGCCTAGAGGAGTTGGAAAGAAATTGGTTGTTTCTGTAGGGCATACCTAACTTTTGGTGGGTTTTCTTTATGTTTTGTTGAATGTGGAGATCGAATTTTAGGTGTTCGTCTATGATAATGCCGAGTAGTTTAGCGGAAGGCACTACTTCTATAGCAGTGTTGGTTTGGCTGAGGACTTCGAAGGAATCTTTGTCAAAGGATGAGGAAGCTCTGGAAGGGGTAAAATTAGAATTTTGGATTTATTAGAGTTGAGGGAGAGGTGGTTTTGGTGCATCCAGTTCTCTGTGGTGGAAAAGGCTATTTGTGTTTTAGTCTAGAGTTCAGAAAAGTTAGAGACAGCACAAACTAAGGTGGAGTCATCAGCATATTGGATGACTGTGGTGTCAGGTATGACAGAGTGTAGATTATTTATAAAGATGTTGAAGAGCATGGGTCCGAGGATGGACCCCTGGGGAACACCGGTAGGTGTGGGCAAGAAGGAAGAGGTAGAGTTCATCCATCTGACAGCTTGAGATCTTTCAGATAGGTAGCTGGAGAACCAGGAAAGAGTATGTGGGGAGAGATTAAGGTTGGCAAGATGAAAGAGTAGGTGTGTATGGAAGATGGTGTCAAAGGCTTTGGAAAGATCTAGTAGTACTGTGGATACAAGGAGTCCAGAGTCTCGGGCACGGTTGACTATTTCAAGGAAGGATAGTAAGGCAGTAATGGTGCTATGGCCGGGGCGGAAGCCATGTTGGGTGGAAGTAAGTAGGTGATTCTGTGTTAGGAAAGGTAAAAGCTGGTGGTGGACACATTTTTCTAGAACTTTAGATATTGGAGAGAGTAGGGCGATGGGGCAGAAATTAGAGATAGTGGTGTTTTTACCTCCTTTGTGGAGAGGTAGGATGTAGGCTGAACGCCAGAGTTTGGGTACGTATGACTCATTTAAGGATCTGTTTATCAGGATACTAATAGGGAGAGCAATACCTTCAGCTGCGCATTTGAGGAAGGAGGAGGGTATGTTGTCAGGGGCATTGGAGCATGGTTTAAGATTATATAAGAGCCTTTTTATGAAGCTGGTTGAAACTGGTTTGAACATCGAAATTCAAGAGACATTTATTAAGGTTATTGGGTGTTGAGGAGAGGATGTTAGGTGGATTATTGTTTGGGAATGTTTTGGTTAGATTAGCTAAGGATTCTGTGAAGAAGGTGTTGAAGTGAGAACTCAATTCCTTGTCAGTTAAACTAGGGTCTGGGCAGGGATTATTTTTGGACCCTGGGTGTAGAAGGGAGTTAACTGATTTCCAAAATTGTTTTGGGTTCTTATTTTTGTTAGACTGCAGTTTACTATAGTAGTTTTTTTTGTCTAAAGTGATTTGTTTTTTTACTTTGTTGTGAAGTTGGGTGTATTGGAGGAAGGAAGAAGGCAGTTTGTTTTTTTGATAATGCTTCCAGGCTTTGTCTCTGTGATGCATGATTTGTTTAGTATCTTTTGTCAGCCAAGGAGCAGAGTTAGTTTTGATTCGTTTGTTTCTTAGAGGGGCTAGGCAATTCAGAGTGTCTAGGAAAATAGAGTTGAAATGTTCTACAGCATTGTCTAGGGGGAGAGTATTAAGGATTTGCCAGTTGATTAGTTTGAAGGTGTTTGTGAAAATTGTAGGGTTAAAGTTGCTAAGATTTCGAGTTTGAATGTACTGGTGATGAAATTGGGTGGAATTAGCTGACCGATGAGTGAAGGCAGGGAGATGGTCACTGAAAGTATCGGGGATGGTGCCTGAGAGAATTATTTTGTTGGGATGAGAAACTAGAATCCAGTCCAAGATGGATCCAGGAGGGTGGATTTTGTTAGGACGAGTTGTTGAATGGATTACTTGGGTGAAGTTGTATAGGTTAATGGATAGAGAAGGGAAGGGTGAGTTGATTTTATTCCAGTCTATATTAACGTCGCCAAGAATGTAAGTTTCATATTTTATTTCAGTTGAGGCCCAGTGAAGAATATTTTCAAGGGTAGAGATGTTGTCACCTGGGGAGATATATAAGGAGATAAAGCAGATATTCTTACGTTTATTCAATCTGAGGAGACCTGCAGTTAGTTCAGTATTCAGTGTCCTTTATAACATTGTAAGTGAGTACTAAAAGAAGTAAACAGTGTTTGATATTTTTTTAAACACAATATAAGCAAGTAATGGCAGCATTAACCAGTCCCATATTAGTCTTTCAATAGACTTTTAAACAGTGGAGCTGTTTTCTGAGATCTAATATGCTTTTGATGGAGCAATAATAATTAAGCTCCAGTTTTCTAATAGAGTTCAATTTCAGCTGCCACGGTAGTTCATGTTTTTCTAAAAGATTAGGTATATCTCCTTCCAGTTCCAAAAGGTCCACATGGTCAATAATTTGAAATTTAAAGCCAGTGCACTACTGTTGCATTTGCAATTCTGTAGTATATAGCAGCATTAACCAAAATAATTTAAACTTTTCAATTAAAAATAAGTAAAAATGTCTTTGGAAGTCCACTTATATTGAGGGCATATCTATCTATATATGTATATATATATATATATATATATATATATATATATATATATATATATATATGCACACATACATACACATGGGTCTACTTCAGTAGACCAAATTTACACTTACCCGAAACCCAATTAACCTAGATGACTCCACCGAAACCTCATTACAATGAAGCCATGAACTGCTAATAATTTGAACAGGGAAACTAACCACTTGGCCCCTGGGGTGAACTTTGCCCTTTTCTCCAGTATAGTGCAATCTCAGAGTTGATATATTTAGTTAGGGTGGTGTTGAGGATGAAGCCTCCCATTAGTATGGCTTTAATTTTTAATTTCATGTTTTCTTTTGTGTCCTGGTGAAGTCATCTTAGGTAACTTGCTTTCAGGTAAATGTAAATTCAGTCTACTGAAGTAGACCCATATATATATATATATATATATATATATATATATATATATATATATATATATATATATATATATATATATATATCCAGATTGACACATTTGTTGGACTACAAATGCAAAACCCTAGACATTGATAATAGGTGATATAACACTTTTCTTTCTCTGCAATAACTTTTCATATCCCTGTAGAAAAGTTTATATAATACCAGGTAATATTTGCTTTCAAAAAAGTTTTAAATTAGAGAAATAAATGATATACATGACTATGCAAAAACAATGGACAAATAATGCAGACAGTAAACAAATCAGTATTGTGAAATGTAACCTATCAGTAAAGGAAGAATAAATCACTTTGTAAAAAAAGGCAACATACTTTTAAAGTAATTCAGTTGTTAAAGTAGAAAAAAGTTTTGCAATTCAAATAGTAGCATCAAGCTCTGTAGAACCAGTCTTTCCTACTAAATTACAAGTTCCTTACCAACATGATCAGTTTTATATAGTGCAGATTCAACCCTCTGAGCACCGTGAATATGCAAATCAGGTATGAGCTCATAGGAGTCAGAAAGGCTGACCTCTCTCTACCGCTGGGAGTCAAGGGCACCTGCCAGTAACCCTTGGTAAGATCAATAGTGGTAAGATACTTAGCCCAACACAACTGCCCCAGGGCTTCATCTGTCCAAGGCCAGGGGTAAGCATCTGACTCTGTGTGACTATTTAATTTCCTATAGTCCACACAGGACCTGGTGCTGCCATACTTTTTTGGTATCAGCACCACTGGGGAGACCCAGGGACTTCTGGACTCCTGAATTACCCCTACTTCCAACTTTTCCTGTATCTCCTCCCTCAGAGTCTGTTTGCCCTCTCTGGCACCTTATAAGGGGCCTGCTTAATAGGCATTTGGGGTCTTGTATCCACATGATCTTGCACCAGGTGGGTGCACCCTGGTTTCCCATTGAACATGTCCCCAAACTCCTGTATCACTGCTCGGCTTTCTTGAACCTGGGTAGGGGATAGCTGCTGGGACACTGTTACCCCTTCCACTGAGGTGTCAGTTCGAGCTTCACTGAGGAGATCATAGGTTGATAGGTTCATAGGTAGGTACTAGGCTATTGGCCCCAGGGCCTATATAAGCCTAACCAAAGGTACCCTGGCTTTCACCACCCAAGAAAATTATTTTCCTGTGCCACTGTCGAGCAGAGCCACAGAAGTGATCCCTGGGGTGAATTTCCTATCTCCCATCCAATCATCAAGATTTTTCTTGAACAGTGCTAATGAGGAGCTTTGTTTGATATAGATAGGTAGTTTGTTCCAGAGTATGGGAAGTCTTTGGGACAGGAATCTATCCCTCCAGCATGTTCTATTTATTGTGGTGATGAGGTTTAGGTCCCTAGAGCATGTAGCTCGTAGGGATTGGGATTTCTTTAAGTGGAGCATGTCTAAATGCTCTGGGTTTGACATAGTTTGTGTGTTAGGCAGAGATCGCCTCTGAGTAGGCGATATGCAATGGAGTAAAGCTGCAGTTTTTTGAGACGGTCTGCATAGGGCATCTCTTTGAGGCTGGTAATCCTCTTTGTGATGTATTTCTGTGGCCTTTCCAGTTGTTGTAGATGTCTTGTGAGGTACATACCAAAAGGGGCATTGTACTCTATAATGGGTCTAATGAGTGACGAGTAGAGGGGAACAATGACCTCTTTTTTCCTGGATGAGAAACCTTTTGTGATGAGGTGTGCCACATAGAAGGATTTCCTGACTACTGTGGCAATGTGATTATCAAAGGAGAGACTACTGTCCACTTGTGTCCCAAGGTCTCTTATCACACTTTCGGTGTTAAGTAGACTACCACCTATGTGGTAGTTCATGGGTACTGAGTTTTTACCAAAAGGAATGACAATGCACTTTTTGGCATTGAGCTTGAGGCCATGGCTTTGACACCAGGCATCTGTCTCAGCAAGGCCCTTTTGTAGGATGTCCACATCTTTTGGAGTTTTGATTATGGCTCCTAGTTTGCAGTCATCTGCAAACTTCGTTAGCCAAAGACCTTCTGTGTTGGCCTGTACTTCAGAGAAGTAGATACCAAACAGGAGAGGACCCAGGACTGAACCCTGTGGTACTCCACTTGTCACTGGTCTGAAGCTGGATTTGGAGTCTGCTACTTTCACAGTGTGGGTTCTGTCAGTGTGCCAGTTGGCAAACCATCTTGTGACATAGGGATTTATACCTAGTTTAGTGAGTTTATCTATAATTCCAGAGTGGGGGATGGTGTCAAAAGCCTTGGCGAGATCTAGATAGGCTGTGTGAACCACCTTACCCTAATCTACGGCTTTGGTGACTGTTTCAAAGAAGTCTATCAGGTTTAGGAGACATGATCTGCCTTTTACAAACCCAAACTGGGTGGAGTCCTGAGTTTGGAGATTACCAATGTCATTGTTTATAAGTTTCATGATGATACGCTCCATAGCCTTGCAGACCAGGCTCGTTAGGCTAATGGGCTGGTAGTTTCCGGGGTCTGTGGTGGCTCCCCCTTTGTGGAGTGGGATAACTGTCACTGTGCACCATTCAGTGGGCACATAGCCTGAGGTGAGGCTATGATTTAACATGGTACTTAGGTGGGGTGCCAGTTCATTCTGTAGTTCATGTAGAACACAGCCTGGGATGTCGTCAGGTCCCATGGATGCTGTGTTCTTGGCTTTGGATAGTGTGTTTTTTACCTGTGCAGCCGTGATTACAGGAACTTTGCATTCTTCTGGTATAGAGATGGGCCCTTTAGGGGATGACAGAGGGGTAAAGTTAGCACTGAACCTATCTGCCAGGATGTTGGCAATATCCGTTGGTTCTGTATATTTAGTGCCATTGTGCTGTAACTAAGAGCAGATCTGAGTGTTGCCATTGAGATTCTTCACGTAGCTATAGAATGCTTTATGGTTATCTTTAGAGTCAGTGGCGATTTTGTTTTCATAACTAGCTTTGAAGGATTTTATGAGGGATCTCAGCTTCTTACTGAAGCTGACCAAGGAGTTTCTCCAGTCATGGGATTTTCTCTTTTTTGCAACAGTTTCTTTCTTCTGTTGTAGAGTTTGTTTATGGCAGGGGACCACCAGATGGGCTTCCTTTTTTTGGAGGATAGCATCTTGGTTCTGTTAGGGATTGCATGATCCATGCACTCATGTAAGTGCTTATAAAGTGCATTTGTGTAGGATTCAGCAGTCATACCTCTATTGTCCGTCAGCATGGGTGTCATGAAGTTTGCCACTTCTGTCTTAAGAAGCGTGAAGTTGGCTTTGGATAAATTTTTTACTGTGGTTCCCTAATGGGGGTTGGGGAAGGGATGTGGATTTCTAGGGTGATTAGCTTATGGTCGGATCTGACCAACGAGGAATTGACCTCTGGTGTGGAGCACCGGTTGCCCATGTTGGTAATAACCAGGTCTAGGATATTGCTGCCCCTGGTGGGGGTGTGGATAAGTTGATCCATGGCATTGGAATTTATGAATTCCAGAAAACGTTGAGCACAAGAGTTGGTACATGAGTAGTTTTCCCAGTTAATGGTAGGGTAGTTAAAATCGCCCATTATTAGGGTGTTAGGTTGTACCCTAATAATTTCCAGTGTATTAAGAAATGAGTAGTGGGAATCCTGGGGCATGGTGGGGGATCTGTAGCAAGCTACAATTTGGATTGCGGTCTTGCCCAGAGTTAGTTGCACTTGGATAATCTCGGATGCATTATGCTGAGCAACTAGCCTGGAGGTGTGGATATCCTTAATGAATATGGACATGCCTCCGCCTTTAGTGTTTCGGTCCAGGTTAGGTGGCTCAAAGGTGTGGTATGAATTATAGCCTGGTAATGCAGGGGTACTCTCTGGAGCCTTGAACCAGGTCTCTGTCACTGCACAGATGTCGATGTTCTCCATTTTAAGGAGTGCCTCGAGAGAGTGCATTTTGAGGTTCAGACTTCTAGCATTGAGTAGCAATACCCTCAGATTCTTCTTGCCTGTACCTTTTAGGGTGGTGACTTTGTCATTTGAACCTTTCCTAAAAAAGGCACTATATGGGTGGCTAGAGCCTTAGCCAGTATCCGGAATCCCAGGGGAGACAGGTGCAGGCCATCTCTGGCAAAGCATCGTGGCTTGTCGATCATGTCATCCCAGGCAGACAGATACTGGATCCCCTTGGAATGACACCAGAAGCTTAGCCAATTGTTGAAGTCAATCATTTTGTCCTTGTACTGTGGTATCATTCTGGGTGATGGCAGGATGCTACTCAGGGCTAGGGTCATACCTGCCTGGGCTGCAAGATCGGACAGCTCCTCCATGTCCCTTTTCATGTAGTCCAAGGAGGTACGTCTCAGGTCATTCACACCAACATGGACAATGACAGAGTCATATTTGTACTTGTTGTGGAGTGACCTGAGTGCATGCGTTATGTGGCGGATCCTGGCAGCCGACAGGCAGCTGACAGTAACTTTCTCCTTGTTTAGCCTGGTGAGTGGAACATCAGTGTGCCTGACTATAGAGTCACCTATGACTAGAGTGTTGGGTACGTTGTTATGCCTTATGGGCTGTGGTTGAGTGGCACACTGAGTTTGTGGGCTATGTGTCATTTGGGTTGTGTTGGGTGGTGGAGGTTGCTTGTGTTTCTGCTTTGGAGGTCCCTGTTGCTTGGGCAGGTTTTTACTGAGAGCCTCCGTGAATGTAGTTGTGTGTTTTGTGTTTCTATGTGTGTGTTTTGGTGGTGTAGGATTTGAGGGATTATGTGCTGAGTGTGGTGTGGTGCAAGTGTTTACCTTCTCCTCTTGACTGTCTAGTCCAGTCTTGGGTGAAGAGAGCTTTGCTTCCAGTTTGGCTATATAAGTGCATCTCTCACAGGTTGTAGTGTTGGGTGGTAGGAGGAGAGGGTTGTCTGTGTACAGGAGGCAATTACTGCATTGCCCCAAGATGCCCAGATTCATCAGGTAGACAGGAGAAAACACCGGGGGCTGACCCTTAGACATGCCTGGATAGGTGCTTATTTGTTAAGTACTAGAAACTGTTTTCCTCTAGACAGTGAGGAAAGTTGAGTGCTGTAGTAATTTGTAGCTTATTTAGTGCTTACAATGAGTTCTGAACAAGTGCTGAAACAAAAAACTGGCTAGTTCTAAGAAACAAAATTAAGCTAGAAGGCTTCCTTCCAATACAGAAAGGCTTGGGCCCTAGAAGCCTGCAAATAGTCCTGGACACAGAAAATCTATATCCAGGCTAGACTACCCACAGGAAAGGCAGGAAACAAGCTTAGAAAAAGTTTTTTTTGTTTGTTTTTTTTTTGTTAGTGGAAAGAGAGAAAGGAGTAGCAGAAACTAAGCTGATTGGCCTTCTCAAATGTTCTCCCTGCACTGGGTAGAATGAGGTAATGACACTAGACAGGGAGGAGGGTCCCAGATCAAATTTACACTAGGGGCGGGCAACTGCAAAGCCACCAACTATAAAAACACTATACCAAAATGGAGGGAGGTGGGAAACAAACTGCAGAAATGTTTCTCACAGCTGAAAAGCAGCAGTGAGCCTTTAAATGAAAGTTTTAAACAGCTAAAGGAGCCACTAGAAAAAAGAGTTTAATTGCAATAGTCACTGATCAGTCACCAGATTCCCCTCAGCCTCCTCCTGCCATCCACTGCAGATACTCAGTACAAGTGCCTCCGTATCATGGTAAGGTTTTATCATGATAACATTGTACAATTTATGCCCCTGCCTCCTGCCTAGCAGCTCTACCATGTAGTTAACATCAATGACCTTTCTTACCATCTTGAAGTGTCCCTCCCAAGCTGCCTGCAGCTTGTTGTGTCTAACAGGAATGACAACAATTACCTGCTGCCCTATAGCATATTCTATAGCTTGAGCATTCCTGTCACACTAGACCTTTTTCTACTGTTTTGCTTCTGCCAGGTTCTTCTGGCCCAAGCCCATGAGTTCCCAGATCCTTGTCCTGAGGTTTAGGACATATGCCACAACAGACTCCATGCGGGATTCACACTTATGCTCTCACTCATCTCAAATCAAATCTAGAGGTCCCCTCACCCTATGCCCATAAAGCAAATTGAAGGGTGAAAAATCTGTGGATTCCCGGGGAACCTCTCTGTAAGCAAACAACAGATAGGGCAAATATTTGTCCCACTCCCTCTTGAATTGGTCTGCAAATTTCTGTAGCATCATCTTGAGTGTAGAGTTTAACCTCTCAACAAGATCATTAGACTGGGGATGGTAGGAAGTGGTCTTTAGATGCTTCACCCTACAGCACTTCCACAGACAAGCCAGCAGGTCTGACATGAAATTGGCACCTCTGTCAGTCTGTATTTCTTTTGGAAAACCCACCCTGCTGAAAATCTTTAACAAAGCATTTGCCACCTTTTCTGCCTCAATGGAGGACAATGCCACTGCATCAGGGTATCTATTGGCATAATCTACTACCACTAGGATATATTTCTTCCTTGTGGAACTCAGGGTACTCAGAGACCCATCCTCAATCACAGGAAAATGCATCAAAGGAGCTTTCACCATGTCTCCTGTCTTGCCTATCTTTTGGCACTCTCATAGTCCTGCAGTACCGTTACATCTCTGGAAATCCCAGGCCAGTAAAAGTTCTGCATAATACATCTTTTTGCATGTTTTATGACCATATGACTTGCAAAGGGAATATCATGGGCTATGGCTACAAGTGCCAGATGGTAGGCTCTGGGCACTACCAACTGCTGTATTCTTTCATCCTCTAGCCCCCCCCCCCCTCAGGGGTCCATTCTCTACACAGTAAACCTTTGTCCTAGTATACAGATTCCCCTTTCCCTTGAGAATCATGTGCCTCACCAGTTACCTCCATCAGGACTTGTAATGTAGGGTCTGAGAGCTGTGCCTGTCTCAACTCTCTCTTGGTAACCCTTCCCAGCTCCCCTTCCACAGGAAGTTTGGTATCCTCTGACAGCAGTGCCTCACGGTCAGCCTGTGTACTACTACTCATCTCTGTTCTTGCAGTCACTCTGTCCAAGGGAATATCAGTACCCATAAGCATCTGTGGCTCACTTTCAGTCTCACTGCTACAGGGTAGCTCCCCTCCCTGAAGTAACCACCTCACCAGTCCTGGCTGCAAGTGTGTGGTCTGTTTGGGTCTTTCCTGGGCTACCAGACCCACATGCTTGTCTCCAAGCCTGACTGCATGTAAGTGCATGCGCACAAGGTACTGCATTATCAAAATCATTCCCTGTCAGGACATCTACAGGGATATCCTCAAACATACCTACCTGCTTGCTTCCTTTTCCACCCTCCCAGTCAAGGTGCACCCTAGGAAAAGGCATTTGGAATGGGATCCCTCCTAAAGCTCTGACTGGAGTAGACTGCTCAAGCAAGTAGTGCCCCTCTTTAACTATTGCAGGCTTCACAATGGTTAGGTCAGAGGCTGTGTCTGTTTTAGCAATGGCCTCTTTCCCATCCACTAAGATAGAATATAACCTCTTGTGGTAGTTTGGTGCCCTTGTTGTCTCGAGACAACTTACTGCTGGCATTTTGTCATTCCCACTTACTGGCTGCCCCATCTTTTGTTCCCCACCTTGCCTCTGTGGACATCTCTATGCTACCTGGCCCCACCAGTTGCATTTAAAACATTTAACCTTTAGTCCTGGATGTGTACCTGGACTAATGCCTTCCCCTGCTACCAGCGCACTTTGTTGGGGCAGTCTGGGCTTCCCACCATGGGTTCCCTTAGACCCATGAGCAGCACTGGGTGTCCCTTTCCTGTGCAGTGAAGACCTGCTTGCTAGGTATAGGTCTCTCTTCTTCCCCAACTCATCCGCAGTATTACATTTTCTATTAGCTAACCAGATTCTCATGTCCTCAGGAAAAGTGATAAGGGCTTGTTCCCTCACCAAAAGGTCTGCCAGCCCTTCAAAATTGGTGACCTGACATCTGCTCACCCACCTATGAAAATAAGTGCTTAGTTCAGCAATATATTCACACACATTTTCATCTGCTTTGCATCTATGCTCAGGAAACTTTTTTCTATAACCTTCAGGTGTTAACTTAAAAAATTCTAAAAGACAGGTTTTTACAATATTATAATTTAAGCAATCAGTATCAGACAATTTAGAAATAGTAGTTAGAGCTTTACCATGGAGTAAGGGGGGCAAGAACCATACCCAGAGCCCCTGGTCAACATTATACTGTTTATATACAGTACCCTTTCAAACATATGAATGAAACTGCCAAAATTATCCAATCAGTAAATTGTGGAGGAAATTTACTGACCTTTGTTGCTTCTGGGGATCAGTTACTCCCTTCCCCATTACCTCCATGACCCTGGCGAAAAGTCAGCATCTCCTTTTCAAGTTGCCTTTGACTCTCATTCTCCTCAGCTTCCAGATGTCTTAGTTTCTCTGCTGCTTTTATTTCCAAATGCTTGACCTGCAGTTCAGGTCTCTTTAACTCCAGATGGATTTTTAAGTCCTCTGTGGAAAGGTTGAACTTTCCATTTTCTGAGAGTGGTACATCTCCAAGGCCAGCCATGTTGTCCTCCTGATTGCTGGTCTGTGATGCAGCTGTGCTCAAGGCTACAATCATTTCTGCCTTAGTCAGGTTAGCTTGCACCAGTCCTTTAGCCTGGCACATCTCAGCCAAATGGCTCCTTGTCAGCTTGCCAAACTCCTCTGCTGGCATGCTTGCTTGCTTTCCCTGATTAACCAAGCTAACAAAAAATAAAACAATTGTGATATGAAACTCTGAATGTTGACTGTGTGGCTGTTTGAGAATACAAACACTGTCCTTAGTGACCACTGTTTACCAGCTTCAGGAATTCAATATCCATACCACTGAATCCTAATATGTTGATCACACTATAAGTCAATTAATATGTGATGCAGATACCCCACCACTGACAACCAATTAATATATGACACCCCAGCACTGGCCCAGTAATCAATGAGCCTCAATCTTCACCACTGGCAACAGTGGGGAACGTACACATTGGGAGGATGACAAGTACGCACATAGTAAAGTACAATTTCCCTTAAGAGCACAGAGAGATCACAGTCATTCTGGAGCTGATTTCTCCAGATCCCCAGTAAGACTCCCCACTGGCACAAATATATGGTTTAGATCTCAGCTTGGCCAAACCAAGATCTCCAGTACCCTCTCTGACCAATCAGTGCTTCGTGTCCCTGCCCAAGTAGCTGACACACAAACTCTTTGAGGTTTGCTTTATATACAAACACACACACTCACACTCCTGGGAAAGGCTGGCACAGGTTTACTAGCTATGCCCCCTTCTACCCAGACTATAAGGTAGTTTCCACTTGCCACCAGCCACTACTTATCAGCTACTTTAAGGCCCTTAACAAAGTGTGTCCAATACTATTGTGTAATGTTGCTATTAATCCAAACGGTAATCTGAGCAAGCACAAGGCTATTTAGGAGTGAGCAGTACAGTGTCACCATATAGATATACAAGTACTCTAAGAGCTTAAATATCTCTAAACAGACCAGCCACAATTAAAAGGTTTAAATATATTTAATCATAAATAATAAAATAACAAGACAATACTCAATAAGTAATCAGTTACATCAGAGTTCAAAATCACAGGAAATATTTAAAACAACATTGCAAGACAGTCTCAAACAATAAAGAAACATCTAATCTATACTTTACTATATTCCTATCTGAATCTAAAAGAGTTACTATGCCCTAAAAACTTACTTACAGCGAGGCAAGTGCAGAAGGTGGTGATGAGTGGATCTTCCTGTAGGTCAAATATAAAATGCAAAATGCCCAGTCTCTCTCTGAGAGAGTTTTTAAATTAATATCAAATATCACTGCTGGGTTAGCTTGGATGACATCAATTTTTGTCACCTGACTTTAGTTCCCAAGCTAAACCCCCATTGTAACATTTGACATCTCTTTGTGAAAATACATAGACAAAGGCATCTGCTCAGAGCTGTGCAGCTGCTGGAAGTCACAAAGCAATAAAACACTTCCACATCTCAATCCTAGCAATTACTTATCTTTCATTGTGACATTGTGTCTCCTGTTGCACTGAAACTGGCTCTAGACATTGTGTCTCCTGTTGCACTGAAACTGAGAGATAACATCTCTTGTTTATGTTCCAGCTGTAAAGTAACTTAATCTAAACTATTCTTAAGTGTTGCAAGTTAATCTTCTGTTAAAATACATACATCTAAACAATTACAATAGTGTATAAAATATCCCTTCAGCACACGTCTATACAGTTCTAATACATTTGTAACACAGGCATATGAATCATGTTGCTATTCACAAATGACACATAACCCTTTACGAAATTCCTGATAGCTGGACTAGCAGCGTGACAGTCATGCAAAATGCATTCTAAACAACAACAGATGCCAACCCTATGCAAAAAGGAGTTTCATATGTACATAAGTCCACTTTATATAAATGAATAACTATAAAAACGATGTGCTTACCATGTACAGGTAGTCATGCAAAATTAGAACCCAATGTGTCTACAGATAAGAAAGGAACATGAAATGTCGTTGATCTCACAATGCAAATGACACAAGAAACAGAAAACAATCCTCTTTACATCTGTAGAATAAGAAATATCTCATACAAAAGTCCACTGTCCAGTTTCATACCCCTCAGCCATCATGGACAAAGTAATTTAAAAATTAAGGCTCCATATGTGTGCACATAGTTAATACAGAACCCCACCACCCCAAATAAATTTGAAATGAAAAGCAATGCTAAAAATCAATAAAGATGACAACAGTTGTGTGATTATGTAGTATATAAACCAAGAAGAAACATCACAGTGTAGAGGGTGTAATGTTCACTTCCTAAATTATGTTATGCACTTAGTTCACTTAATAAAAATCAACCTGTAAAATATAACTGTAAAATACATGCTACAAAATAATCAAATAGAAAAGAGTAGGTAATCCATAGTTGAGTTAAAAATGGAATATCCTTTATTGAAACACACAAACAAGCAAGACTAGTTGAATATAATGGAAAGCATCAAAAACATTCCTTATTTATATATAATAAGGTTGTCTGGAGCAAGGAAGTAGTTACAGAGGGTGGTTCTGTTAAGTGCAATAAAATCATTAAAATCATTCCTTTAGCCAAGACCTCCTTCCCCTTTAACACTATAGTGTAATCAGAGACTGTGCTACCTAAAACTGAAACTAGAAAACTAGAGACAAATTACAATCTAAGACTAGTTTATTAACACTTTGTATAGGCTAACCAACTAGTAAAAACTTTATTAATTAAGAAACTGACTAAAAATGACTGACTGGCTAACATAAATATCTACCAATAGACATGTACCAGAATAAATATTAGTAAATATATAACTTTTAACAAAGATTTCTTTTGTATCAAATAAATACTTCATCAGGTTTGTGTGTCAAAAGCAAATCATAATATGAATGAATGTGTGTATAGCTATACAACTGAAAATCTAAGTAGGATGAAAAAAATATAAAATGATTGCTAAGATGGAAATATAGTGATAAATGTTAATAGTAAAGTGCTAAGGGCATGGAGATCTGTTAAAGTGTGGCATCTAACTAAGAGAACACAATGTGAGTATGTAAGAGTGCACTCAAGAGTAATTGCAACCTTTAAAACAGAAAAAGAAAAAGTAAAAAGACTAGGACCATGCACATTGTGTGCACTATCAGACCTAGGCAGTGAAACAAAAGTGTTCAGTTTAAAATCTAAAGTAGCATTTAATCTGGAGCCATCAAAAATGATTAATGTATATATGAGCCACCTAAAGTATGTCCTTTATAACATTGTAAGTTAGTACTAAAAGAAGTAAACAGTGTTTGATATTTTTTTAAACACAATATAAGCAAGTAATGGCAGCATTAACCAGTCCCATATTAGTCTTTCAATAGACTTTTAAACAGTGGAGCTGTTTTCTGAGATCTAATATGCTTTTTATGGATCAATAATAATTAAGCTCCAGTTTTCTAATAGAGTTCAATTTCAGCTGCCACGGTAGTTCATGTTTTTCTAAAAGATTAGGTATATCTCCTTCCGGTTCCAAAAGGTCCACATGGTCAATAATTTGAAATTTAAAGCCAGTGCACTACTCTTGCATTTGCAATTCTGTAGTATATAGCAGCATTAACCAAAATAATTTAAACTTTTCAATTAAAAATAAGTTAATATTGAGGGTATATATATATATATATATATATATATATATATATATATATATATATATATATATATATACACATACACACACACACATATATATTATATATATATATATATATATATATATATATATATATATATATATATACACACACACACATACATACACATGGGTCTACTTCACTAGATCAAATTTACACTTATCCGAAACCCAGTTAACCTAGATGACTCCACCAAAACCTCATTACAATGAAGCCATGAACTGCTGATAATTTGAACAGGGAAACTAACCACTTGGCCCCTGGGGTGAACTTTGCCCTTTTCTCCAGTATAGTGCAATCTCAGAGTTGATATATTTAGTTAGGGTGGTGTTGAGGATGAAGCCTCCCATTAGTATGGCTTTAATTTTTAATTTCATGTTTTCTTTTGTGTCCTGGTGGAGTCATCTCAGGTAACTTGCTTTCAGGTAAATGTAAATTCAGTCTACTGAAGTAGACCCACATATATATATATATATATATATATATATATATATATATATATATTTATATATCCAGATTGACACATTTGTTGGACTACAAATGCAAAACCCTAGACATTGATAATAGGTGATATAACACTTTTCTTTCTCTGCAATAACTTTTCATATTCCTGTAGAAAAGTTTGTAGAATACCAGGTAATATTTGTTTTCAAAAAAGTTTTAAATCAGAGAAATAAATGATATACATGACTATGCCAAAAACAATGGACAAATAATGCAGACAGGAAACAAATCAGTATTGTGAAATGTAACCTATCAGTAAAGGAAGAATAAATCACTTTGTAAAAAAAGGCAACATACTTTTAAAGTAATTCAGTTGTTAAAGTAGAAAAAAGTTTTGCAATTCAAATAGTAGCATCAAGCTCTGTGGAATCAGTCTTTCTTACTAAATCACAAGTTCCTTACCAACATGATCAGTTTTATATAGTTCAGATTCAACCCTCTGAGCACCGTGAATATGCAAATTAGGTATGAGTTCATTAGCATTCATGAATTCCACAATCTGCACTTAGTGCAGAGCAGGTAAACATGATGTGTGGACCTACACAATTTCATCCACATGCCCTAACACTGCAAGGATGAGCATTGAGAAGTGTTACTGACTAACGGTTACAAGTGTGTTTCACACTATTTCTTCTTTGATATACACCTACCAAGGTGTGTCTGGGAAAAGAGACTTAATAAAGAGTCAGGGATTACACTGAATGACTTAGAAGAGAAACATTCATAAAACATTTTATGCAGTGCTTATGAACACATTGTTTTGACACTGAGTAAAATTTGTTTGCAATTCTAATGAACTACTTTACTCATTAAAATAGATATCAAAAGTAATGCAAATAATATTGCATTCATGTTAGAAAAGCATAGCTAAAAGAATGATGCTCACAAAAAAGTGAAGAAAACAACTGCAGTGCTGCAAACATTTCCTTAATATGGTGAGAGAAAATATTAGCTTAACTGTTGCCAATATCCTATTCATTCACACATATACTGGCAAATTACAAAGGAAAACGTTCAGAACCTGGTTATGCTGCAACTGCAATGTCATTTGATACAATGTCACATCTTAAGTATATGTCATCTACTTTTTCTTCTTTCTAATACATGTCTGTGTCTGTGGCAAGTAGTGAAAATAAGCTCATCTGTGTGTCTTGTATGCCTTTTTTGATGGTTCATATCCAGAGAGTGTGATATTTGTGTAAGCGTATTGGTATTAGGCTGCAGGATGTCATCTACACCTTATGGGATGTTACACCTGTCCGTCCTGTGATGAAGGCTGATGTCTACATTTTTCCTTGCTTCACTTTGTTCTTATTGTTTCTTCAGATGTGTCAGTTGAACTTAAGGATTAATGAGTTCCTAGGTTTTGAGCTGAGATAATCCTCCTACCTGTACACACTTATTTTATACTGTAAAGGGTATGAATCCAGATGTTTCTCATACATTTATTTCATTTTTTCCATATTAATAGTATGTGTGTAAGTGCATGCTGCATATGTTATCAAACAGTATCCTCCTTATGTCCTCATCATGTTTCCACTCTACTACCACATGTTCATCCATATTGGAAACACTTTATTTTACATAGCAATACACATGGTGTCCACATTTCTGCATCTTAATGTTTGCTGTTGTAACCTTGAGAATTTCTCAAGAATGATGATTGGAGTCATTAGGGAAGCCATACATTTGATTTTGTAAATTTATATAATTCAGAAAATATAGGATAACACACTACAAAAGTGTGCAGAAATTAACTATAAATCAATCTCTTTCTATGTCTGTATCTGTATTGGTATGTATGTCTCCAAATTTTTACCTCTTCCCACTTCTTCTTTCTCATCAAATAAACCTCCTTACTTCAGTACTGTTTCTATAATCCGTGTTTCCACCATTAATAAAATGCTTGATCCCTCATTTGTTTCATAATCATTCACAGCATGTTCCTATCTATCCAGAAATAACTGCAACATGGTGCATTCAACTAACTAAATAAACTAAAAACAAATGAAAGGTTATAAGGACCCACCCTCTCACAAAATTTTGTAAGATTTAGCACTTACATCCCAACAGTCAAAGGATGATTAGAATATTGGCATCAATTCAAAACACATTTAAATAGATACAATTACTATCCATATGACTTGACATCCAATAAAAATGCACTATAAGAGGTCCATGATAAGATAAATAAAAACATAATGAATATTCATGCAGGTATGAACAAGGTGAACAGGTCACATAAAATAAATTAAATATACTTTATGTTGATTTCACAATCAGCATAATAACTGATCTAACCATTATTTATATAAAATAACCTATTTAAATAATCTCTGATATGATTTTAATTGTAAAAGACATGGTATGGATAGTAAGTCATATTATCCAGGTAGGATGGCAGCATTAAGGTTGAACTGTCACCATAATTCCCTCTTCTCTACAAACAAATTCCAGCATCTGCACCTTGGATTGTAAGCTACCTTCTCCAATATGAAAAAAAAAACATGTATAGGATGCAGACTAATATAACTGAATAATGCATTAGTGCTTCTTATTTTCTTTATATCATGTACATGTTTGTGTATCTACTTTTATAATCTTATATGTCCACTCTAATTTCATTATTCTTATTATTTACATGGCCTCAAAAGAGGAAATTAATAAACATTTGGGCTATATTAATGTAACCAATGCCCTTTTATTCTACAAGTTGAAATGATTTACATAAACAATATTGAAATTCATTTAGTAAAAGGAAATTGAGCAACTGAAGTGTTGTATATATTATTGTCTGTTCCACCTGTAACAATTTCTTTGGAGGCAATTGCATAAACGTGTTTATGAACATAACTATGATTTAATGAGGAAACATTTAAACAGTGCTTTATATAAGCACACAATGTTATGTAAAGATTTTAAGAAAATTTTGTTTGCAATACATGTATTTGTTCCCTATAATGAATGAGGAGGGTCTTGGGAAACTATTTTAGAACTTAGAGAATTGATCTGGCAGTAAATATTAAATGCCTCCAACCCTTCTTGTTTAAACAAACATATCTCTATTTCTCCAGCATTAAAAGTTAGAGCAGACAAATTACAAGATGGCAGGTAGTAACTTTAATCAACTTTTTTATTGATTTTTACATTTGGTAAATTAATTGTTAAATATCTTAAATAAGGCTGATAGATCTAACTTATTTTTAGAAGAAATAAAGCATTTTATGTTATTTTATATTAGTTTTTTATGCTGAAGTTTTTATTATTTTGGTGTTGTGTCTTTAACTCATTTGATAGTAATTACAAGGAATATTAAATAACTAATTTATTACTTAATTTAAATGAACTGGATGATGGGAAAAATAGTTCTGATGAAGTCCAACAATGCAGGAAGGATGAAAGCAGTTAACCAAAAGTACCTTGATATCGGCATGTTCTAATGAAGTACTTTTATTTCAGATTCTTTAGATGATTCAATGGGCTGGCATATTTTATTGTAGCCTTACAGGCTTCACACTATTTGATCACTTGTTGATTGTTAAGGCTTACTATGTTGCGTGAACTAGCAAATTAAGTGGGCTGATACATTCTAATTGATGCTTTTTTGGGACTGTATGGGCTGGATTCACGATGGCTTGCATGGAGTCTAAGAGTAGAGTAAGACTCCATGCAGCCATCATGTCCAATGAGTGATCCAGAAACAGCCTGAAGGGGCATGCAAGAGAGCTCCTAAAATGGCTCTTACACGGACAGGGCCGGGACATGCAAATTACCTCAATTGCAGCCAAAAGGCATGCAAATGAGGTAGATTTGCGGTTCAGGAAACCTGAACCTGTCCGAGTAAGAGTAGTGTTATCTGCAGAAATGTACTCAGTTGACAACTGAGTACCGTTCTGCAAATAGCAAAACGGAGCCGTGACAGCTCCAAATAAAGCTTGCATCCAGTAGAGGAAGCATGCCAATGGCCAAATATATGGCCATTGGCAATGTTTCCTGATGCAAAATGAAAAAAAATGAATTTTTTTTTCCGATTTTCCATGTTTAAGTGTAGCACAGCTTTGCGCAAATGGGTTGAGCTCTAAAAACCAGAAAAGTAAAAATTAAAACCCACAAATGTGGATTTTATGGGTATTTGTAATGTACAATGCAAGGCAATGGCAGGCTGAAGACAACATGGCTACCGAGTAGGGGTTGCTAAGGGGGGGAACCCAGTCTAAGAGATGTAACCAAGCATTAGTAGGCAATCCTATGCAAATGAGGGTAAGGATAGTGAATCCCAAGTCTACATAGTAAATGAGCACAGTCAGTGGAGTGTAAGACTAGGATAAGGGGAGTAACAGAGTAGGATATAGGTGACATCAGGAGGGGGTATGTATGAAAAAAGATAAGCTCATTGGAGCACAGTGGCATGTGTTAGCTGTCAGTTGCTCATCACTGGAAGAGGTGTGTCATCAGGTAACCTAGCTAAAGTCAAGAAATAGAAGGTGCACACTGTGGGTATCACTAAAGTTTCTTGTAAAAATGCTTGTAACTTGTCTGCACGAGTGTGCGCACCTGTAAACCCGAGTAAGACAGTGTGCACGCGTGTAAGCGTGAGTGCGCGCGTTTAAGCTGGAGTAAGCATGTATAAGGCAGTTTACAGTATTGTGAGCGTGTTTGCGCTGGTGTTCATGCGTTTAAGCAGGAATTAACTAGTGTAACTCCATCTAAGCCTGTGTGCGCACCTGTTATCATGTGTACGCGCATCTGCGCTAGTGTGCATGGTGCTGCCCCCCTGAGGAAATGGAAAGAGAACAGGAAGCACAACAAACAGTAGGAAGTTAACCAGGGAAAGTCAGCAGAGCTAGCAGGTGGAAATAATCAGAATCAGGCAATTACACAGGCAGTAAACCAGCCCAGCACTTAAAACTCTGCAAACAACTTTTCACCATGTATTGCTCAGAGACACTGCAGCACTGCAGTAAGCTAAGAGAAGTGAATACTGAAAAGGCTTAACTGAGACAAAGAAATGTTAGGAGCTGCCATTGCTGTCATAAACCGACATATGCAACATGCTGAGGGTGGTGATAATGGGGATGCTGCCAACCAACCTCCAGTGAGGAGACGGAGAAGAGTGTACAGGCCCAGGTTAACCTACCAGGGGCTACATGAGCTGGAGATAGTGGAGCGCTATAGAGTGTAAAGAGACCTCATGCAGCAAATTGTTGAGCTGTGCAGGCCACGCCTCACACACAGAACCAACAGAGGGGAACCCATTCCAGTGGAAATCAAGGTATGTGTTGGCCTACGAATACTAGCAACAGGTACCTTCCAGAGACCAACTGGTGATATGATGGGGATATCACAGGCATCAGCATCCAGGGTACTGCACCAGTTTCTGGATGCCATGTCAGCACATGTCAGTGATCATGTATATTTCCCCAATTCCCGTGAGGTATTGGCCAGCAATATGCGTCTCTTCCAGCAAATAGCAGAATACCCTGAGGTAGTGGGTGCAATAGACTGCACGCACATACACATCAAAGCACCAGCCGGTGAGCGGGGTAGGGTCTACTTCAACCGCAAGGGCTTCCCCTCCATCAACTGCCAGGTCATGTGTGATGCCCAGGGCATAATACTGAATGTGTGTGCTGGCTGGCCTGGAAGCTACCATGATTCCCATATCTGGCATCTGACACAGCTGAACCAGACATTTGCCAATGGGAACATCCCACATGGTCACCTAGTGGGGGATGCTGGCTATGCACTGGAGCCGTGGCTGATGACACCCTTCAGAAACGCACACACACCTGAACAGGAACGCCATAATGAGGCACACGCACAAACACGAAATGTAATCGAGCGTGTGTTTGGGCTGCTCAAGTCATGGTTCTGATGCCTGGACACATCTGGTGTAGCCTTGCAGTACACACCAACTACATGTACCCAAATTGTCATGGTATGTGCTATGCTACATAATATGATGCTGTGAAAACAGCTGCAGCAGGGCCAGCATAGGCCTGGCCCAAACAGCCCCCCACCATTGCCAAGGTCATCACAGGCAGAGCATGACTCAGAGGAGGAATAACCTGAGCCTGCCCCAGTAGGCAGAAGGAGGCGTGCCCAGTATGCTTTGGCCTTGGCAAAGAGGCAACACATAGCACATACACTGGCTCAGTAGGAACCCTGGAAATGATACCTCTCTCTGACCCACACATATAGTAAAAGGGATGCCTAAGTTGACACTACCTGCTTCAAACATGTACAGGGAGTGTAGTATGTGCATCTGACATAGGCAGCCCTGCAGCACCACCTGAGGCATGATTGCCATGTGTCAAGCAATTTAAGGTAGTGCTAAACAGCATTTACCACCATGTAGTATATGCAAACAGAATACACACACCAACTAGTACAACTGTGGTCAGTGTTGAGTAATATTGGGCAATGTCCAGCAAAGTTGGTGAATATACAGCAATGTCGGACAAGCCTGGTCTAAGTAGGACATAGCAGAACAAAAGTCAACATGCTCATATTTGCTTAACTGGCCCTTAAGCAGTCTGGTCTGCTCAGTATGGAAATATAAAGCAGCGATGGGCCTCGAACCCGGGATATTGTGCACCATAGTTAAAGTACTGAACCACTAAACCATGACAGCATTGCACTGTTCAGCCAGTATGAAGGGATGTTGATAAGTCTATGCAAAGTATCTCATGGAAACCCTGCAGGCACAGCATAATCCCTGTTGAGTTATGACACAAAGGTGAGTCCTGCAGTAAGAACAGAACTTGACTTCCAACACACACAGTATAAACGTTAATATTGGTCATGTTCACACACATCCACAAATGTAGTGGACTTCAGATCGCAACATACTGAAAGGTCACACTGGGGATGCTCACACACTTGAATAAATGAGACATATGTCAGGCAACAAAACATGGAAAGCCTGAACTGGGCATGCTCGCACACTTAGGCCTTGTCTGACTACAGCAGTGGGCCACACATATCTGGCAGTTGCATGTGTTAACCCAGGAACCACTCACTATCCAGCAATCCGCCCTGTGCACACAGTTGCATGACAACAGACACTTATATAATATAGTGGAACCCTGTCATGATCAAACATGTTCCACAGATACCTAAGTTGTTCATAGAAACTGGGAAAGCAAAGACGATAAAGACCTGCAAACAGTATCAGCAATAAATATTGTGCATCCCGAGCAGAAGCATAGGTTCAGAGGTCGATAGTAGGCTATCTGCCCTAGGGTATGTACAAGCCTAAGCCAGAGTGTGTTTGGCTTTTGCAGCTTTTGCAGGCCTGTCAGAGTACTACACTGTGCCAGTGTATAGTAGGTCACACAAGATAGCCCATGTACATTTAGGCTAGTGTGCCTCTGTGTAGCAGGGACACAGAAGATATCCTATGGGTAAACATACGATCACCCATACAGCCATCAAGATGTCCCCCTGTAGGTGGTTAGTGGGTGGCTCTGCCTATGTGAAACTGTGATCACAATCTGGAGTGAGTGGAGGCCCTGGGATAAGAATCTGTCCCTCCAGCATGTCCTATTAACATCTGTGCTGAGGTATATGTCCCTGGAGTGTGTAGCTACAAGGGAGTTGGATATCCTGAGGTGGATGGAGCATGTCCATTAATTCTGGGTGGGGTATTACTGCAAACAACAAGCACTCATCATATCCGAGTAGCTGGAGTTACTGCATCTGAACTGTGCAGGTCATCTGTGTGAGTCCCTACATCTGCTTGGTGTGGAACTTATAGGGTCATAGGTTCATAAGTAGATACTAGGCTATCTGCCCTAGGGCATTTATAAGCCTAGCCAGAGTGTATTTGGCATCTGTCTCCCTATTAGATTAGTCTACTGTGCCTCTGTAAATTAGGTCATAGAAGGTACCTTTTAAGATTAGTTTGCTGTGCCTCTGTCTAGCAGGGATGCAGAAGAGATCCCAGGGGTGAATTTGCGATTTCCCATCCATGTGTCCAGATTTGGCTTGAAGATGGTCAGCGAGGGGCTATGTCTAATATAAATTGGGATTCTATTCCAGAGTGAGGGGAGCATCTGGGAAATGAATCTGTCACTCCAGCATGTTCTTTTTATTCTTGTGCTGAGGTTTAAGTCCCTGGAGCATGTATCTCAAAGGGACTTGGATTTTTGAGCTGGAGTATGTCCATTAACTCTAGCTTTGACATGGCTTTGTATGTCAGGCATAGATTGCCTCTGAGTAGGCGGTAAGCAACTGAGTAGAGCTGGAGTTTCCTTAGTTGAGCTGCATATGACATCTGTTTGTAGCCCATGATCCTCTTGGAGAGGTACTTTTGGGTCACTCCAGGTGCTGCAGGTGTTGGGTAAGGTACATCCCAAAAGGGCCATTGTATTCAAGTATGGGGCTGATGACTGACGAGTAGAGGGGCACAATGATCTCTCTTGATGTAGATGCGAACCTTTTCGTGATAAGGTGGCATATATAGAAGGTCTTTGTAACCACTTTGGCAATGTGATTATCAAAGGAGAGATTACTATCTACATTGGTCCCCAAATCTCAAATTACTACTTCTGTACTTAATGGATTACCACCTATGTGGTAATTTGTGTGCATCTTGTTTTTCACAAAGGGGATGAGTATGCACTTTTTAGCATGTAGCTCAAGCTTGTGGCTCTGGCACCAAACATCCATCTCTGCGAGACCCTTCTGGAGGATGCTTGTGTCAGCTGGAGAGTCGATTATGGCCCCCAGTTTGCAGTCATCTGCGAACCTTGTCAGCCATAATCCCCCCATGTTAGCCTGAACCTCAGAGAAGTATATACCAAACCAGAGAGGTCTCAGAACTGAGCCCTGTGGGATGCCACTTGTAATTGGTTTGTATTCGGACATGGCACCTGCGATTCTGACCATGTGGGTTCTATCCCTGAGCCAGTTTGCAACCCATCTTGTGATATAGGGGTTGATATTTAAGCTGTTAAGCTTATGTATGATTTCCGAGTGGGGTATTGTGTTGAACATTTTTGCAAGGTCCAGGTAGGCTGTGTGGACTACCTTGCCCTCATCCATAGCTTTGGTAACTGTTTCAAAGAAATCAACTAGGTTTAAGAGGCAAGATCTGCCCTTAACAAAGCCAAATTGGGTAGGATCCAGTGTCTGGTGGCTCCCAATGTCTTTGTTTATGAGTTCCATGATAATACGCTCCATAGCTGTACAGACCAGACTAGTCAGGCTTATGGGGCGATAGTTCCCAGGGTCTGTTGTGGCACCACCTTTGTGGAGTGGAACCACTGTAGCTGTACGCCATTATTCGGGTACATATCCTGTACTAAGGCTAAGTTTGAACAGTGACTTAATGTGAGGGTTCAGTTCTTCTTGGAGCTTGTGTAATACACAGCCTGGGGCAGCGTCCGGTCCCATAGCTGCTGTGTTTTTTGCTTTGGCGAGGGCAGCTTTAACCTGTGCATCTGTGATGTCAGGGAGGTTACATTCAGTCGGGATAGGCATTTGTTCCTTTGTGGGTGAAGGGGGGGAGAGTTTTGTGCTGAATCTGTCTGCCAGGATGTTGGCTGTCTGTAGTTTTGGTATATTTTGTATCGTTATGCAACAATTCAGAGCATATCTGGGAGTTTCCACCCATATTATGGACATAACTAAAGAAGGACTTGTGATTATCTTTAGTGTCTAGAGCAATTTCCCTTTGGAAACTGGCCTTTGATGATTTTATGAGGTATCGAAGTTTCTTGCTAATACTGACAGAGATGCCTTCCATTTTTGGGATTTTGCTCTGTCATGTAGTAGCTTCCTCCTTCTGTTGTATAGCTTATTTATGGCCGGGGTCCACCAAACAGGTCTCCTGTTTTTGGAGGAGTGAGTCTTCATTTTATTTGCGAAAGCACGATCCATGCATTCCTGCAGGTGCTCATAGAATGCATTTGTAAAGGATTCTGCGGATTGGCCTGTATTATCCTCTGGCCCGTGGGCTTTGAAGGATTCCACCTCAGTCTTGAGAAGTGCAAAGTTTGCATTTGAGAAATTCTATACAGTGATTTTCTTGGCTGGAGGTGGGGACGGGATATGGATGTCCATGGAAATTTGTTAATGGTCTGATCTTACCAATGAGGGGTTTACCTCTGGTGTGGAACATAGAGTCCCCATGTTGGTGATGACCAGGTCCAATATGTTGTCCCTCTTGTGGGAGTGGTGACCAGTTGTTCCATCGCATTACAGTTTATAACTTTAAGGAACCATTGGGCGAGTGTGTTTGGACATGAGTAGTTGTTGCAGTCAATGTTTGGGTAGTTGAAGTCACCCAGTATAACATAGTTTTAGGAGAGACCTTGATATTCTCCAGTGTTCTCAGGAATGCCAAGTGGGGTTCCTGTAATAGGGAGGGTGTTCTGTAGCAGGCTACAAACTGAAATGCAGTTTGGCCCACTGTTAGTTGCACATGGATGGTTTCTGATGCTTCGTGCAGTGCCACTAACCTGGAGGTTTAGGTATCTTTGATGAATATAGATACTACCCCTCCTTTTGTGCTTTGGTCTGTGTTTTGTGTGTGAAACGCATGGTATGAGTTATAACCTGGTAGTGCTGGGGTGCTCTCAAGAGCCTTGAACCAGGCTTCTGTTACTGCACAGACATCAACATTCTCCATACTGAGAAGAGTCTCAAGTGGGTGCATCTTGAGGTTTAGATGTCTGGCATTGAGTAGCATTACCTTTAGATTTTGTATCCTTGGGTTGCCTATGGAGGTGTGTTTGTCCTTTGAGCCTCACCTAAAAAATGCACTATGGGGGTGGCAAGAGGCATGGCCAGTATACGAAAGCCTAAGGGTGACAGGTGCAAGGCGTCTCCTAGCGAAGCAACGTGGCTTGTCGGCATGTCATCCCAGGTTGACAGACACTGGATCCCCATTGAATGACACCAATACTGTAGACAATTGTTGAAACTGATCATTTTGTCTTTATACTCTGGCATCATTCTTGGTGAGGGCAAGATGCTACCCAAGGTCAGGGTCATACCAGCCTGGGCTACATGATCAGAGAGCTGCTCTGTGTCTCATTTCTTGTAGTCCTGGGAGGTACATCTCATGTCATTCACACCTGCATGGACAATGACAGAGTCATACTTGTACCTGCTTTGGAGTGACCTGAGTGCTTGCGTTATGTGGTGTATCCTGCCACCTGACAGGCAGCTTACAGTGACCTTCTCCTTGTTCAGTCAGTTGAGTGGGATGTCAGTGTGCCGGACAATAGAGTCCCCTATAACAAGTATATTTGGTGTGTTGTTTGGCCTTAAAGGCTGTGACTGTGAGGCACACTGATTTTGTGAGATATGTGATTTGTGGATATTGTTGAGGGGTGGCTGTTGCTTGGGTATCTGTGGTCAGTAAAGTTGCTGCAGGTGTTGGGTAAGGTACACCCCAAAGGTGGCATTGTAACCAAGCACGGTTGTTATTAGTATAGGGGCACAATGACATCACTCGATCTAGATGTGAAACCATATGGGATAAGGTTGCTTATATAGAAGGTCTGTCCAACCACTGTGGCAACGTGAATTTCAAAGGCGACAGTACGAACAAGTCATGTCCCCAATCACCTAACAACACCTACCATATGTAATGGAGTACTACCTATGTGTTAATGTGTGGGCATGTTGTTATTCCCAAAGGGGATGACTATGCAACTAATGGCATTTATCTGTAGGCCATGGCTCAGGCACCAGTCATCCATCTCTGTGAGACCCTGTTGGAGTATGCATGTGGCAGCTGGAGAGGTGATCATGGCACCCAGTTTGCAGTCAAGTGTGAACAAGGTCAGCCATATTCCCCCTGTGGTAGCCTGTACATCAGACAAATATATACTGAACAAGAGAGGTCCCAGGACCGAGCCGTGTGGGATGCCATGTGTAACTGGTGTATGGTCAGACATGGCACCTGCAATTCTGACCATGTGGGTGCTATCCCTGATCCAGGTAGCAATCCATCATGTGAGATAGGTGTCCATATCGATGCTGGTGAGCCTATGCATAATGGGCCAGTGGGTTATTGTGTGGAAGGATTTAGCAAGCTTCAGGTAGGCTGCGTGTACAACTGTCCCTATGTTGATGGACCTGTTAGCTGTCAAAAGAATACAAACATGTTCAAGAGGCAAGATCTGCCCACAACAATGCTGAAATGTGTAGGACACAGTGTCTATAGTTTCCTGATGTCTATGTGTAAGAGTCCCATGACAATACACTCCATAGCTTTGCATAACAGGATAGTTAGGCTTATAGGGCAATATTGTCTGTGGTCCATTCTGGCACCAACTATGTGGAGTGGGAACACTGTCGCTGTATGCCATTCCGTGGGTACATATCCTGTAGTAACTCCAATATTGCACAGTGATGTAATGTGAGGGTTACGTCTGTCATGAAGCTCGTGTAAGATGCAGGCCGGGACACCAACTGGTCACATTGATGCTGTAATGTATGCTTTGGGGAGGGCAGCACTCACCTGTTACTGTGTGTTGTCAGGGAGGTTACACTCTGTTGGGATGGATAGTTGCTCCCTAGGGGGGATGGGGGGAGACAACTGCACTGAACCTGTTTGCCAGGATGTTGGCTATAGTGGGTTCAGGGTAAGTGTAGTCAGTATGAGGTAACTCACAGCATATCAGTGAGTGTCCACCCAGGTTCCTGACATAACTGACGAAGGCCTTGTGATAGTCCTACTTGTCTGGTGCAATTGTCTGTGAGAAGACCTTAGATAAGTACATGAGTGATCATAGCTGTCTGCTAGTACAGATCACAGATGCTTTTCCCATCTGGGATTGTGCTCTATCATGTAGTAGCTTCCTCCTGACATTGTACAGCTTATTAATGGCTGGTGTCTACCAGACAGGTCCCCTGCCATTGGAGGAGTGAGTCTTGTTGTTATTTGGGGTAGCACAATCCATGCAGTCCACTAGGAGTCCATAGAATGTGTATGTAAAGGATTCAGCAGTCGGAGCTGTATTTCACACTGTCTCAAGGTCTCTGAAGGATACCACCTTGCTTTGGTGAAGTGACAAACTCAGTAAGCAGAATAAAAACTAGAATGAACAGCAGATGCAGGGTGGTATCCAACAAGACGGAGCCCGAATAATGAAAAAATTCTTTCTTTACTCAATCCAATGATCAAAATGAAGTACAAATACACATAAAGTCACAGTTTAAAAATGATAAAACAACAAGTTCTGAAGAAGTCTGAGTATTGACGAAAGCGCTTAACTTGTTGTTTTATCATTTTTAAACTGTGACTTTATGTGTATTTGTACTTCATTTTGATCATTGGATTGAGTAAAGAAAGAATTTTTTCATTATTCGGGCTCCGTCTCGTTGGATACCACTTTGGTGAAGTGAGACGTTGACTCATCAGAAGTTCACCAAGATTACCCAGGATGGGTGTGTGGAGTGTATATGTATGTCCAGTGAGATAGATGTATGTTCCAACCTTACCAATGAGGGGTATATTGCTGGTGTGTAACATAGAGTCCCCATGTTGGTGATGATCAGGTCCAATATATATTCCCCCTTGTGGCTGTGGTGACTGGTTGTGCCATACCATATGAATGTACAAATTGTAGCGACTGTAGGGTGAGGTTGTTGTGGCTTGAGTAGTATCCCCAGTCAATATTCATGTATCTGATGTCACCCAATATAATGGTGTTTGTGGAGACCATCATATCCCCCACTGTTCCCAGGAAAGCCGAGTGTGGTTCCTGAGTATGGGAGGGTGGTCTGTAGTAGGCAACAAACTGAAAGGCAGTTTCAAACAATGGTAGTTGTATATGTATGGTCTGTGATGCTTACTGCAGTGCCACTAACCGGAAGGTGTGTGTATCTGTGATGTATATGGATACACCCCCTAGTTGTGTTGTCCGTTCCAAGTCCTGTGGTCAGAAAGCATGGTATGAAACATAACCTGGTAGTGCTGGTGTGCATATGTGACCCTGAACTAGGCATCTGTTAGTGCACATATATTGCTATCCCCCATACTGAGGGGAGTCCTGAGTGGCCGCAATATGAGGGTAACACATCTGGTGTTGAGCAGCATTACCCTTAGTGTTATTTAACCTGTAATGTCTATGTAGGTGGGTTTGTCTTTTGAGCCCTGCTCAACAAATGCACTATGGTGGTAGCAAGAGCCTTAGCCAGCATTCACAGGTCCAAGGGTGACAGGTGGAAGCTGTCCATAGTGAAGCTACATGGCATGTTGAGCATGTCACCACAGGCTGACAGACACTGTATTCCCTATGAATGACACCAATCTGTTAGCCAAGTGTTAAACGTGATATGTTTGTCTGTATACTGTGACATCATACTTGGTGGGTGTAAGATGCTAGACAAGGTCAGGGACATACTGGCCTGGGCTACATGATGATACTGTTCCTCCATGTACCATGTCATGTGGTCTAGGGAGTAACATCTGAGGTTTTATGCACCAGCATGGACAATGATGGTGCCAGTCCTGTACTTGCTTTGTAGTGACCTGACTGCATGTGTTATGTGGTAGATCCTGGCACACGACAGATAGCACAAAGGGACTATTCCCTTGTATGGGCTGGTGAGTGGTACGTCAGTGTGTCTGACAAAAAGTGTCGCCTATCATAAGTGTATTATGTGTGTTGTGTATCCCGAAGGCAAGTGACTGTGTGGCACACTGACATTGTGAACTATGTGAGATGTGGGAATTGTAGTGGGGTAGCAGTTGTGTGTGTGCCTGCTGTGGAGGTCTCTGCTGCTTAGGCAGAGTTCATTTACAGCATCCGAGTATGTGTATGTGTGATAATGTGGTTGAGTGCTGTCACCAGAGGATATGTGAGACTGATATGTAGTGTGTGTGGTTATCTTCACCACCTGATAGACTATGCCAGTCATGGGTCGAGAGAGTTCAGCACCCTGTATGTCTCTATAGGTGCATCTCAAACATATATCTGGGTTTGTTGTGAGGAGGAGAGTCTTGTCTGTGTACATGAGGCAGATGTGACATTGTGTCTACATCACAATAATCACCAGCTGGACTGGAGAGTGCACACAAAGCCGACCCCTGGACATGCCGGGATATCATCATGACATACTCTGTAGCCAGATGACAAAGGATCAGTAGGGTGTTAAGTGTGTAAAGGAGTATAACAGGGATTAGTGCTCAGGTTTGTTGGTGTTCTGTAAAGAGTAGCTGAGAAGGAGTCCAGACAGAATCATGACACCTCCGACAGCTATGTCATATATAGCAATGTACACACATATATGTCATGAGTCAGGGCCAACTGTACCTGACTGACAATGCCGACATCCTGACAGACAGGCCCATATATACATACCCACCTCCCACCGACGATAGTCCATATCATCATACCAGGAGATATCACATGTAGAATGGATGAACAGCTACCCCCAATGCTAAAAGCATGGCATCAAGTGGACTACATTGATTCCCAATATGTGTCATGCATAAACTACAGAACAAACAGATCCTGCACCTGAACAGTCAGCTGAACCTCCCCCCTACACAGGATGTGGAACTGTTGAATGTGTTACAGCAACATATGGCACTCCACACAAGTGTTGATGCACAACACACCATGGGATGTACAGTCCAGTATGCCTATGAAGTATGATCTGCAAGCCATGGAGTCCATCATGGTTGAAGTCATAAACCGAGCTATTGGAAGCTGACATACACACAACCCTACTAACCGTGGTATGTTCATGTGCGGATCATGGTTCCCAAACATGCTAGACTGTTTGCAAGGCAGCCACACAGGACATACATTACTGAACACAGCTACACATGTCTCACATACGCTTTGAATAGCCCTTTATCAACATCCCAGACACATGTAGTATCCACAAAATCAACAAGCTGTGCATAAATATGTGTTGACATATGAAGGAATGTCGATGTGTCCACAGATAGATCACACAAGGTAAGGATTATGAGTTCCTATTCCAGCTGTTGACACCTGATGACCCACATGGACCATTCCTGGAATGGCATAAAACAAAGTGTACACACATTACCATGTCCAGTCTGATAATGTCACCACCCTAGAAATACAGACGTAGAAGGGAAACCACCCACTAAAGCAAATAGTGCGCTGCGCTAATGCGTCGCTCTCTAGTATCATAACCTAGTTAGGTAGGGGTTTGAATCCTGCAAATGCTGACTGTGTGTGTATGTATGTGCAATTCTCTTTGAAAGGTGTGGCCTTTTTGAAGACTGGGAAAACACACCACAGATGTACATTCCTCTTTGGAAAGACTGATGATGTCACCACTCTAGAAATACAGACGGAGAAGGGAAACCACCCAGTAAAGCAAATAGCGTGCTATGCTAATGTGTCTCTCTCTAGTATTATAACCTAGTTAGGGGTTTGAATCCTGCAAATGCTGATTGTGTATGTGTGTGCAATTCTCTTTGAAAGTAGTGGCCTTTTTGAAGACTGGGAAAACACACCACAGATGTACATTCCTCTTTGGAAAGACTGATGATGTCACCACCCTAGAAATACAGACGGAGAAGGGAAACCATCCAGTAAAGCAAATAGCACACCACACTAATGCGTCTCTCACTCGTATCATAACACAGTTAGATACGGGTTTGACTCCTGCAAGTGTTGACTGTGTGGTGTCACTCTTGGTCAATACGGTGTGGGTTTTGCTTTTACTATGTTATGGCATATTATGATTACAACAGTAAGTGCATTGCACACATCAGGTATATGCGTTGCAAATATATATGTGTACATGCTCCCTTAATCAGTACATTTGTTGCCATTGACAGGTTGTGCCTCAGCTTCTCAGATCGTAGGGCACATATGTATGTATGTGACAGCCCCATCCACTGTCGTGATCCGTGGCCAAGGTCATCTGTGCCACACACACCTATGACAGTTACTTTACAGTAGTGTGAGTGAGGGTATAGGCCTGGGGTATATGTCAGGCATGTTCATACACAACCACGACTGCCAATAATGGACAGTCTTTATACGTGTACAACAGCCTTGTGTATATGCATCTAGGCCTCCAATGTCTCATGTGACACACCTTGGGACTCCACAGTACCTATGGATATGTGGATACCAAGGGACACATGACATAACATGAGGCTGTATGTACACATTGGTACCCAACATACATGTTGAGGGCTACCACCTATGTGGTACTGACGGGATAGTAAGTATAGTACATGTGGATGACTATGCCATAGTCAGCTTACTGTTATACAGCATGTATCACATGACAGGCATCTGTCTGTATGATACCCTTGTGTAGGATATGTGTCCCATCCAGGGAATGGATTGTAGGCTACTGCATGCATTACCAGATGTGGATGGACACATCCCTAGTGTGTTTGCATGTACCTAAGGGGGCTATATGCCAAACAGGTGTGGACACAGGAATGGGTGGCGGTAATTACCACTGGTTAGTGTTATAGTGTAGCACCGGAAGGATACAACTGTTACTGAGTTCCCTACGACTGTGTGTCATTTGTCAGGACAACATCCAATGATTGCTTATAGTCATGCTGTTGAGGTTATGTATACTACCAGACCACAAATTATTGACAAATACTAAAAGTATCACCCACAGCATGGTGTCTACCCATGTCATACACACGTCTACCCATGTTAGTACATAACTGTAGTATAATGCATACTGGCCATTGAAAGATACTGTGACATGTTCACTATGTGTACAACAGGGTATGCCACATGTCCCATGTGTCCACTATGCCCGTACATACAGACAGTGCACACCCACCATGTTCACAGATGTACACTTGCTAATCTGTACTGCACACATCACACACAAACTGTCCACTCACTAACACATGCTGGCAACACATTACACGTCAGCCAAGTGGCACATGGGTGGACAATACATAGTCAGACCTAACAGTGGTGTAAACAATGCTACATTGACAAACAGAACTTTGATGAATAATGTCTGCTGAGATATACCTACAAGGATGTCATTACACTTTCCTGTTAACAACTTGCTAATATTGCTACACTGCTATAGTGTCACCCTGTGCATCAGCACCATGTTAGCCTGTTCCTCCATCAAAGTTACAGATGACAGGAGGTGACACAGGTATCATCATATGCACAGGGCATTTTGTTGTTTGCCAGAGCCTGACATTGACCCATCCAATCAACATGTCTGTGTGTGTGTGTGTGTGTGTGTGTGTGTGTGTGTGTGTGTGTGTGTGTGTGTGTGTGTGTGTGTGTGTGTGTGTGTGTGAGGGACAACAGTACAGCATGGGCCAATGTTAATGTAATGTGTGTGTGTATGTGTGAGCCCTAGTTGTTTGGTTAATGTGTGTGTGTCTGCATGCACACAGCTCCACCATGTGGCTGCCATATACAGTAGTTTGTGGGACAGTCACAGACTGTACCTGCTAGGCCGTACAGATTACTGTCTCCGGCCACGGACACAGTACCTGTGCCTGGCAGGGGTGCTACGGACAGTATCGGGTACCAACCCTGACTGGGTACTGTTCTCAGAGGCAGAGGTGGGATGACTGGACCCATGTCCTTGCTGGGAATGGCCAGAGCCACATGCACGTGGTCTACTGGGATGGTCAATGGACAGGCCAGCCCCAGCATTGCTGGGGCTGGTACTGCCACTACGGGAGCAGCTGTGAACCAAGGGCCGTCCGTGACCACTGCCAGCTGTTGCTGTTGCTGGCATGTGTCTGCGTCGACGTCGCAACCATCCCGCACGGTCCTGGCTCATGGATGACACATTGTGGAGGGCATCTAATGTCTCCCCCCAACGTCTATCAATGACCTCGGTGTAAGTCCGGATGGCACCGGCAAGGTCAGGGATGCTGTCATTGATAGCGGTGTAATGTGCCCTCTGCGCCCTAAGTCCCTGCCTGGTGTACCATTCAATATGTGCCTGAGCCTGCATTACAGCCCGGAACATACTGGACGTCGTAAGACCAGTGAGGGCACGCCTGCCAGGGGCAATATGACCAGCGGTGCTCCCCTGAGAACCCCTGGACCTCCGCCTATGTGGTACCATTCCAGGAATATGGCTATGGCTACTGTGAGGGGATGCAAGTGCCATGGGTACCACACTCTCCTGGTCAGTGCCAACTGTATGCTGTCCCTCACCTATGGCCATTGGTGGTGAGGGATGTATTGGCAGTATGAGTGTGTGCATAGATGGGGTTGAACGCTGTGTACTGACAATTGGTGGACCAACGACAGACTCTGTCATACCTCCCTGTGTCAAAATACATGTCTTATCATCAGCACTATTCATGGCAGGGGCTTCAGGTTCCCTGCTACATTCAGCCAGCCCTAACTCAGCACCTGTGAGAAGAAGACAGGAAACACACTTTACGGTCTACACATGAACACATGCACACATGCACACATGCGCACATGCGCACATGTGCACATGCACACATGCTCACATGCGCATGTGCGCACATGCACACATGCACACATGAACAGTGATGCACTCTGCACTACAGCACATACACATACACACCAGCAATCCAACACATACTCTATAGTGGCTGAAGGTGGGTGTCAGTATCACAAGGTAAACAGTCACCACACACGTGTCAGCATGCAGAATATGTGTTGCACAAGACCATACAGTGCAAGTGTAGACACCCCAATGTAATGGCAGTATACATGGCTTTGTTGCAACTGTGTCATTGTTCAGTGATTGGCTACACCCTGGAACACAATTTGTACATGGACACAACATTGCTGTGCAGGTATTATCAGCTCTGCAATGCCCTGTGCACCATCACTCACACGTATACATGCCATGGCTGCATGTGTTATCTGTGTGACACATAGATATCAATGTCTGAGTACAGTGTCTGTGTCCAAAGCAGATAATAGTGGGCACAGGTGTAGCACATGCATGCTATGTACACACACGGGACGATTGCTGCATGTTGACATGAAGGTATCCCAATGCTCTAAATGGCCAGTGTACAGTGGTTATGGTGAGTGTGGAACATATTGCAGATATGTCGGTGCCACACATGGCATGTCATGCTACATGACTGCAACATTAAACACCACACATACCCAATGTGTGTCAAGTGGCCTATACACCCACTAGCATTCCAGGACATATATGTGACACTTTGGATGGTGACTGCTGTGCATATTGTGTATACTGGCATATGCAAGCACACACACACAACATGCTATGCATATTGTGTATAGGTGCATATGTTTGCACACGCACAACATTGAGGTGCAAAGCAATGACTGCTATGAGTAGTACTGTGGTCACTGTAACTGGATGGGATGTAGTACCCTGTGCCATCATCAACATGCATCCTGTGGTCACTCACAGCTACTAATTTGTGCAAGACCACCGCCTAGCATGCTGTACCTGAACTGCAGTGCCGTGGCTATGTTCACAATTACACAGACACCTTGTACATGGGTGTGTGAGGTGACCAGTAGGGATCATTGCCTAACTTGACTGTGTTATGTGTTGCAGAGTGTTGCACACACCCATGATAGGACTCTACCCCTGAGGTACAGCATGTGTGTGTGTGTGTGCAAGACATGTGGGATACTGACGTGTGACCTTACAGTGGGTGTAATGGGAAGTGTAGCATGTTTTCGTGTACTGCATATGATAAACGTCTTCTGTTGTGTACAGCTGTAGCAACTATGTATATCTAAGGTGCAGTACAGTGTTGCCACACTTGTGTCTGCTGCACTGTGCAGTATATGTGCTTGAGGCAGCTACTGACTTTAATGAGATGATTCATGTCTCACAGCAAACATGGACAGCATGCATTATGCGTAGATATGTTACGTGTACATGACCTACACTTCACCTATGACATGCACATTTCATTACCATTATTAAAGTGTTAACACACTCACCAGCATGTACCGTGTGCCCTGCTGTCACACCAGAGGGACATACAAGAATATGACACAGTTCATCAGTGGCCACAAATGTGGCATTGCTGCCATGAGTGAGTGCGCTAATCTACAGTGGAACAACAGTCAACAGTCACAGGTGTGAAGATACTATTCCAAATATCAGTATTGCACACGAGAGGCAGCACAACTGCTAAACACACAGTACACATCTCACATAAGCATATTCTAACAATACAGGTAACAGTAGTCTACAGCTAGGGCATATTACCTGCACACTCCATGTCGTCCTGCTGGGTAGCTCTGGCCTCCATGATGACACATGCATGATGTTGCTGCTGCTGTAGGCCAGGAGCCACCATGCTTAGGAGCAGCTCCTCCACTCTGGTGAGGGGAGGGATGTATGGGCACCCCACCACCTGTGGCAAGCTGTTGCCTATGGATATCAGATGCACGCTGCTGGACATGTCTGATTAAATCACTGCAGTGATGGCGTACCTGCTCATATGTCCGGTTATGCATGCCTATGTCATTTACCTGGCGAACAAGATCTTGGCACAGTGCAGTGCACTCATGCTGATGCTGGCTGGCCCTGGAAAAAATCCGTGCATAGTTCTGATACAGGCTGGCCTGTATGACCTCCTCCTCTGCAGCTGTATACACAGGATTGTGGCGATGAGCCATAATACTGGAAGACAATTAAACAATATGTGTGAGCAAGTCATGTGGCACACTTAACCATATGAAGTACAGATATCACTTAACTGCCAGATATAACATCTGTCTGTCTATCAGAGGATACACACGTTCAATACCACATATCAGTGCTCAGCCCACAACTGCCTGACAGTGGCTGCCGCACTCCATACAACAAACCAGTATACACCAGTACTCGACACACTGTATTGGATACAATGCACAACCTCACACTGGGGGTATATATCAAGCTCATGCATGACGAATATTGTCATCCAATGCAATGAATGTAATGTACAGTTACAGTATTAACAGTAAACCACCCTAGTCTTTGATGCCATACCCCTACCTAACATATGTGCATGGTTGTTAATATAGCTGGCATACTGCTGTAACAGAGTATACATGTTGCTAGGTACACACACATACCCTGTAACACACATGTGATTGCGGCCATGGTACAGGCATCATTACACACACATTAGACATACATACAACACACAAATGTATGCCAACACAGATGAGCATTACCTGTGTACCTTATAGTACTGTGAGCCCCTACTTACAGATACCTATGCCTGAGGAATGTAATCTGTGCAGACTACAGGAAACACACAAGACAGTGATACCAGGGAATATGAACATACACCATACTGTGGTGTTTAGGCCTACAGCTTCAGGTAGTACAACAGTTCATATGTGACCTGGATTCACCAGCAGTAGCACTTACTGAGCATACATGTATTGCTACAGCCTACAATGGGACACCACAGTCGTACACAAGGCACTGCGTCACAACATATGCCATCCTACTATGTCTGCATCCCAATAACTGACACATCTTTCTCTGCCCTCACACCTAGGACACAAACTACCATGACAGTCACAACCTCACGCTAAGCTATCACACCTTTACAGACCTTGCACACAGTCAGTATCACACTCATTCCACCTCACATAGCTGGTATTGCACTGAGTACATGTGTGTGTGCATTGTGTCATAGGTAGGTACTACACTATTGGCCTGGGGCCTACAGCAGCCTAGCCATATGCTACCCTGCCATTTGACACACATGTAATGTGATTACACTTGCTCCTGTCAAATGGATACACAGAGGTGACTCCCAGGGCATATTACCTATCTCCATAACATTCATCAGGGGTATGTATGACATCTACTAATGAGGAGCCTTGTTTATTAATGCTGGGTAGTTTAGTCCAGAGTATGGCATATTTGTGTATAGGAACCTGTACCTCCAGCATGTGCTGTTTAGTGCGTTGACAAGGATTAGGGCCCTAGGTCATGTAGCCCAGAGGGATTGTGAGGTGTTGTCATGGTGGTTGGCAGACTGCTATGGGTGTGACATACCTCTGTATGTCTGGCAGTGGTAACCTCTGTGTATGACGTATGCAATGCACTCTAGCTGTGGTTTTGTGAGTCAGTCTGCATAGGGCATGTGTTTGGGGCAGTGTCACTCTTTGTTAGGTATGTCTGTGGCCTTTCCACTTGCTGTGGCTGTCATGTGAGGTACATACCACATGGGGCATTGTGAGGAGTAGGGGGTACACTGACCTATATTTCCCTAGATGGCACACCTTTTGTGATGACACGTACCATGTAGAGGGATTACAAGACTAGTGTGGAACTGTGATTATCAGAGGGGAGGCTACTGTACACCGTGTCCCATGTTCCCTTCTGACACCTTCAGTGTTGGGCAGGCAACCACCTATCTGGTAGTTAGTGTGTAAAGTGTTTTGGAATGGGGTATGGTACTGCAGTATCAACACTGGTGTTCAGTCAATGCGTTGGTCACCAGGCACCTGTTGCAGTACGTCTGACCCCGTGTCTCTCTCTCTCTCTCTCTCTATATATATATATATATATATATATATGTATATATATATATATATATATATATATATATATATATATATATATATATATATATATATATATATGTATCTCTATATACATATCTATATATGTATCTCTCTCTCTCTCTCTCTATATATATATATATATATATATATATATATATATATATATATATATATATATATATATATATATCTAGATATATCCATATATATCTGTATATATCTATATATCTCTATATATATTTATATATGTATATATGTATATATCTACATATATCTATATATCTATATATCTACATATCTATATATGTACATATCTATATATCTGTATATATGTATATATCAAGATATATATATATATATATATATATATATATATATATATATATATATATACTTATATGTCTCACTATATATATACATATATATATATATATATATATATATATATATAGATATGTCTCACTATAGATAAACAAATATATATATATATATATATATATATATATATATATATATATACAGGTATATATACACATACTTGTAAACATCCATTGCTGTACATATACATGCACATATAGGCACATATACTGGCCACCTTTCATGTTGGGAATATCAATCATTAAACAGTTGTGAGACATACAATTTTGTAACAATATCGCACAGTGTTGTGCGGAATGCATTTTGCTGTCCTCAGGCCGTATAGCTGTAGCAGGCCTCACTGTCTCAGTCCCACAGCATTTAACCACCACATGACATATACCTGCACTGCTTGCTGTTTTCAATGCCACACACTACAACCTACATAGATATGTGCACATAGCAACCTTCAACTACATATATATGTCTAGCCTTCACTAACAGTTGCAGTATGTCCCTTGCCCTATGCACATCTGCATTTACATATAGATATGGACTGCGCACACATATGGAGGGTCCACAGTATGTACAGTACCCTTCAGACACATAATTCGCATGCCAGCAAATACATATCTGTTACATACCTTACCTTTGTATTTCTTACCTCTGTCTGTTGTACCTGTTGACATTTATTTTTCTTTTTAAATATATATATATTTTTTTGGTGTCTTCAAATGCCTCTGTTTGTTCATTTGTTTGTTTGTCTGTCTGTCTGTCTCTCTCTCTCTCTCGCTTGCTCTCTCTCTCTCTCTCTCCATATGCTGCAATGATATTATTGCATGTGTGGACAGCAAGTACAGGCTGCTTTTGTAGGTATCTGCACATGTGCATGTGATGGCCTCTGCACCAATTGGTGCCCACCATTTAGTAATTGCATGCAGCCTGATGTGTGGTAATTGCAGTTCTCACTGTGATTTCAGGACACTGCTATAAAATGATAGGTTAGGTAGGCATAGGCCTTTCAGTTTTGCAAGGTGGGGACCATGCTTGTTTGCTGTGGACACTGTTGTGTGAGTCAGAAGGTTGGTATATGTCTCATATCTGAAGCTGGGTTGTAGCCAGTGAAATGCATGTTGTACTGAAACCTGACTGTTGCTTCTTCCAGTACACTCTTCTCAGTGTGTCAGTTTACTCACACCTCGTAATGCTAACATTGGATACATGGGAGTATGTACTTTCTTTTGGAATTAGGAAATTAACTAGCATACAACAGTGGTTATTGCAATGTATTGCTCTGGATTTCCTATATTCCCTTTACATTCACTCCTTGTAATGCATGTCATATTTCTGTCTTGAAATGTATTGCTCTGGCTTTCCTATTTTCCCTTTACATTCACTCCTTTTAATGCATGTTATATTTTTGTCTGTCTTGAAATGTATTGCTCTGGCTTTCCTATTTTCCCTTTACATTCACTCCTTTTAATGCATGTTACATTTCTTTCTTGCAATGTAATGCTCTGGCTTTCCTATTTCCTCTTTACATTCACTCCTTGTAATGCATGTTATATTTCTGTCTTGAAATGTATTGCTCTGGCTTTCCTGTTTCCCCATTACATTCACTCCTTGTAATGCATGTTATATTTCTGTCTTGAAATGTATTGCTCTGGCTTTCCTATTTTCCCTTTACATTCACTCCTTTTAATGCATGTTATATTTCTGTCTTGAAATGTATTGCTCTGGCTTTCCTATTTTCCCTTTACATTCACTCCTTTTAATGCATGTTACATTTCTTTCTTGCAATGTAATGCTCTGGCTTTCCTATTTTCCCTTTACGTTCACTCATTTTAATGCATGTTATATTTCTTGCAGCACCAAGTTATTGTATATCTGCTGTGGCTTAGTGGCATGTCATGCAGACTGGTGAGTCCAAGGTGTGGGGTTTGAGACTGACAAGGATATTTTATTTTGCTGCTGAGCAGTACAAGGGCCTTGCCATACAGAGTGACCAAGGCACTTTTAAGCAGTTGTAAGCGGGTTTGCGTGGGTTTGCGCGATGTTTAGCGATGCTTAGCTAAGGGCACACAAGCTCACACTCACGCACTCATGTAAAGCGCTGCCAAACTCTGGGCAACTTTATTTAGCTGGGTAAAGCGCTGCTAAACTCTGGGCAACTTTTTTTAGCTGGGTAAAGTGCTGCTACACTCTGGGCAACTGTATTTAGCTAGGTAAAGCACTGCTTAAATCCTTATATCAAATCAAAATGGTCATATCATACCATTCCACATAACCTGCTGGTAAAGACCCACAGAACAAGATTTGTGTTATGGCATTCCTATTTTCCCTTTACATTCCCTCATAGTAATGCATGATATATTTATTACAGCTCCAAGCTATTGCATATCTGCTGTGGCTCAGTGGTAATTCATGCAGTCTAGTGTGTCCAAGGTCTGGGGTTCGAGACTGATTTTATTTTGCTGATGAGCAGACTACCTTGTCATACAGAGTGACTAAGGCACTTTTAAGCAGTTGTAAGCGGGTTTGTGCGAGTTTGCGCGATGCTTAGCTACACTTATCTACGCTTAGCCAAGCGCACACAAGCTGGCATTCCCATCAGCTAGTTTATATGGGCCTAGACAACTGTGGATGTTCAGCATTTCATACAACTATACTATCTCCATAATGCAAGGGTACAAAAACATATCCAAAATGTGGGATGGACACATTCCAGGTACTGTACTTTATTAAAAACATTTCACTCTTTGGTTGTGGCTGTCTCATTCATTTCATTATGTAGTGCATGCAGTATACCTTTATTCCAGACTTCTTACACCTTTATTGGTAGCTTCAAACTCTTTCTCACACTCTCTCACTTATTTTATATTTACATCTCAGGATGATACTTAATTCCAGGCTTTATTAACATTTATTACTGGGTTACAACAATCCTTTCCAGCTGACTCACTTATTTCATATGACAGTATATACAAGGATGTATTCATGAGTTGTCTGTCCTTTATTGATGGATTAGAACACTCATTTTCAGGCTGAAGCAGTTATCTGATATTACAATACAGGTGGAAACTCTATTTGAGACTTATTTACTCTTTATTAATGGATTACAATACTCTTTTTCAGGCTGCATCACTTATCTGATCTTAGAATACTAGCAGAAGCTTTATTCTAGGCTTATTTGACCTTTATTACTGGGTTACAACACTGAACTCTTTTACAGGCTGTCTCACTTATATTTTATAATAATACCAGCTGAATAATTAGTAACCTGCCTGGTGGCGCAGCCTTACCAGCCTATCAGCATAGGCTTGCTGATTTGCGGAACGAACACCTGCAGCTGTAATATAAATGAAGGGATATTGGAACATACCTATCCATACTTTAGGCTAGGATAGCATTTCTTACATACTTACTTACATGGACACTTACTCAGTAGTGGGGCATTGGGCATCTGACGGGCCTCCTGGATCCATTGGTTCAGTTGGTCCTCCTTTCATCGCTTCAGGTCTGCATGGCGGTGACGGACGTGCTCACCAGTCCTAGGAACGCCTGTGGCACTGGTAAGATCATGTGCCAACTGGTTCCACGCCTCTGCCTTGTATGCTCCCCATTGAACCTGGCCCTGCATGAGTCGGCCTTCACGTTGGTGGACTAGGAGCCAAACCATATATTTGGACTCCTCAATGCCCCACCTTTGCACTCTAAAGTGATTGCCCTCTCCGACACCTGCCATCCTGACTGCAAATGGGTACCACAATCAGTTATGGCGAGTATTCCCACCGATGGGGCTTAAATACACTGCATTTCCCGCACTTTTTTGTGATTGGCCATTTTTGAGAATTCTAAGCTGACTGCAGACCTGCTTAGTAATGGTTAATCTACCATTTCTAAGTATATGTATGCTAATAGTGGATGTTTCTCCTAAGCTGTCATGGCTTAGTGGTTCTGTGCTTTGATTATGATGCACAGGGTCCTGGGTTTGAACCTTGTCAGTCTTTTATTTTAATACTGTCTAGACAGGCTAGGGAGTGTGGCTGCGTTTAAGCAACCTAGCTCTACGTTGCTCCCCGGTGCCCTACCGTGCCCTGGTTGGCGCGGCGCGCACGTCTGCGCAAACACATTGTGCTGGTTAAAGCGCTTTTAAACTTTGGGCAACTCTATTGCGCTGGGTAAAGTGCTATTAAACTATGGGCAACTCTGTTTAGCTGGGTAAAGCATTATTAAACTATGGGCACCTCTGTTTAGCTGGATAAAGCGCTATTTAACTATGGGCACCTGTGTTTAGCTGGGTAAAGCATTGCTTAACTGCAGGCTATTCTATATCTGGGTCCTTTAAAAATATATATTTTGTTCACTGATACATTGGCCATGTCACTGCTTTTATTAAAAGTTTAATCATATGTCTGGTATTATTTCAAATACTGATTTAAACATAAATAAGAAGGGGAGTGGTGGGACTTGAACCATGAATGCCTCCTCTTTGCGCATACGCTCTACCATTATGTCATTGCAATTTGGTGTGATTTGCATAAACATTCTTTCTTATGCTCTTCCATGTCGGAATTGCTAACTATAGCTAAGCAATGGGCACACCCGCGCACACACGTGCAAATACGGGCAGCTATATCGTGGATTAAAAAAAAAAAATTAAATATGTTACTTTTTATAACCGTGATGGGGATTTACAGTGTCAAGGAGTGTGGTGTTGGGTGCAAGTACATTTGAGCGAACTCGCTCTTGTGTGTTGACATTTTGCTTTTACTACACTTGCAGGGGCGTGGACATTTAGACTGCTCGGCAGTCGGACACGCCCCCTGCTTTCATACTCGGTCCGTGTAAGAGTTACGGTTGAGTCAGCGTGCCCTCATGAATATTCATGGCACACTGATGTCATACCGTTCAACTGCAGCCTCTGAGTAAGACTTATTAAGTCTTACACGGAGGATTCGTGAATTCGGGGGTATGTTTTGAAACATCTTACATTAAACTTGGATTTTATAAGTGGTTAGATTATTTGTTTTCTGCCTGACTTGGCTAATGGCTACTAGCTAAAGCAGTTTTTGCCTGTGTTGCACCATGTGAGCTTTTTTTCTTCTATGGCTATATACTGATAACTGCTTATTTGGATAAAGGTTGGCACAGAGCACCACAGACTACTTCTAATTCCCATTCTAAGTCCAACACCTCAAGATTTGATTAGGTATGCACTTATACTTTGCCATCAGCCACACGGCTGAACTTGTCAGTGGTGTGTTTCATGGAGAGAATTAGAAAAAAAAGTTACAACAAAGAATTATGTGAGTGGATTGTACAACTTCTGTTATGTGTTAATGGACTGTAGTTATTGAAGAATCTGAATTTTGTGATATTGACTCAACTAATTCAGTCTGTTATAGTATGTCTGTACTCCAACACTTATTCTTGCAACTTTGGTACAATGGTGTGTAACATATTTGTACATACACCTTCACTATTATTCAGCAGTGCACTGCTATATTTTAGAAATGTCTGTTTCTATTGTCAATGCACATTGTCCAAGCAAGAGCCAATACAACTAGCAGTAACATAAAAAATGGTTACTATTTGCATACAATCATCCTGGGAAGAACTGTCATGAATGATTGCTTGTCAATCCACTGTTTTATAATGGTGAATGTCATTGAAACACCATACTATGAAGTAGGTAAATGTCACTTAGAGTAACACAATGTACATGAATGACAGTATAGAGATGGTATCAGAGCAGTATGTAATTACATGGGGACATCCACATTGTTGTTATGACTGCTTGCACAGACACATGCATTTTCCACAAACTCTGTGATGCACACTACCTGATCTTCAAAAGACTCTCTTTTAACTTCTTATCTGTTTTCCCCACATAAAAACAATTGCAAGAGGTACAAGAGGCTGAATATACCACATGTGAGATATTGAAATTACATTCACCAGTGCAGCCAATCGTTCTCTTGAAATTAACAATTGAGACATATGCCCCTCATGTATAAACCTGCAAATTTTGCAGTTTCCACATTTATAAATAATACCTTTGGTATACTCAGTTCTCCAACTGCAAACATCCTTCTCCACCAATGAGTTAAAATTTCTACCTTTACTGTATATTATCACAGAAGCTGACTCTAATAGTTCCTTCAAATCAGGTAGAGAAATAATTTCCCAGTTAAATCTCACTGTATTAATATATTTATATATGTCCATACTGAAAGGAATATCAAAAAACAGAGCAGCCAATGATAATACAGTTTTTACCCTTCTGTCCACAATTTTGGGTGTTGAATTAGGTTCAAACAATGGGGAGAGTTTCAGAATTAGTAAGAAATGATCCCTACATAAATGTATTCTTTGATTTTATTAAGCAACTCAAACGGGTAGCCTCTAGCCACAAACATGTAAATGAGCTGGTGAATCTCATCAATAAAAGTTTCACATTTAGTGGTAAGCCTGAACAGGTCTCACCATCTGTTCCCTAAGAACTGTTTGATTCTGATGCCCCAGATGACAACTTTAAAAGTGCAAAAATGAATTGGAAAATGTGTCTTTCCTATACACTGTCGAGATGAAGGAGCCTAACCTACAAATTTTCTCCAGATTAATGTCAAGGTAGTTAATATTGTCCAGGTCTACAGTACAGGCAAACTTAAGAAAATCTGTTGAACTTTCCCATCTAGTAAGGGTGTCCAACCACTGGTCAACTGTTCCCTTCCAAAGGATGAAAATGTCATCCAAAAATCTAAAGTAGCTATGTACCTTAGACAAAAAATCTGGGGTGAACGCATGATACTCTTCCCATATAGACAGTACAATGTTGGCATAAATTGGAGCACATGCTGCCCCCATAGCCATGCTGGACGTTTGATGGAAAAATCCTCCCTCAAAATGAATGAAGTTGTTAGCAACCAACTCCAAAAGGGAATTAATAGTACAAACACCATGGGTGAACGTTCCAGAAGTCTCAAATAAAAAAAAGAACCATTTGACACATGTACTGTGGGGTATGATAGAAAAAAGGTCTAGTACTTCCAGCATAATAAAAATAATATTCTCATCAAAGGAAATATCATTTGTGCTCATGCTTTGTATTAGCTGCCTGCATGTGCTTGCTTGCTTGGTTTGCTTACAGACAACAACTTTTGTTTGCATTATGTGCTTTAGCTTCCATAATGCACCTTTTTGTGGCCACTGACACTTCTACCAGCCATGAAAATGTGTAGATAAATGTATAAACTTGCTTGCTTCAGTGAATACTGCTGCTAATTGCGCTAACAATCTTAAATTGTGTAGGCTTAGCACAAAGTGTAGTCTCTTGTTACATTTTTCTTTTCAGTTAATGTTAATTTATTTCTTTATTTTTACAAGAAGGATCAAGCATACCAGCCAAAAGTCAGAACCAAAAATAGTAAATACTCTTCAGAAATAATTGGGACAAGGCAAATTAGGGTCACTTTTAAAAATTAGTACTACGTATATTAAGCTGAAATATTGATAGGATAAGAGAATGTGAATTTGAATGTATTTTTCAAGTAAAAGGAATGTATGACTAACAACTGTCATTATTTATAAAGTGTAATCCACTTTTTATTCTCAAAACCATCAAGGGAGATTGGGGGGGACAGAGCATGATTTTGAGCCAAAATCAGAGACAATTGAGAAATACAGAGTGTGTGTGTGTGTGCGTGCGTGCATGCGTGTGTGTGTGTGTGTGTGTGTGTGTGCGTGTGTGCGTGTGTGTAGATGTATATTGATGAGAGATTGCAATGGACTCTACTGCACAGTTCTCAAAGCAGTAGGCTGAAATAAATTAGCAGGCAATTATTTCTGTATTTATTTAGCCATTTGATCAGAAGCAGAGATCGGAAGAGTTAATAGGTATTCAGGTGGCCGTGATTGTAGGTGTGTGTGTGTGTGTGTGTGTGTGTGTGTGTGTGTGTGTGTGTGTGTGTGTGTGTGTGTGTGTGTGTGTGTGTGTGTGTTAAAATAAATTATTGTGGCCAATTATGATTTATTTTATTTTATTACAATCTGACATCTGAGATGTATGTAGTCAAAAATGTGGCTATAATTGCTAAATACAAGGGCTATTCATGAATATAGATGACTGCCCCAGCTTTCATCTGCTCAAGTTAAACAGTCATTATTCCTGGGTTGCACAGTTACTGTGTATTTATGTGAAGCTTGCTAGGTTACTTTACAGAGTAAGAGTATTTTAACACAATAGACATCTAATGTGTGTGAAGTCAATAAATGGGTTCTAATTGATAGATAAGGGAGTGTCTTTATGAAAATTACTGCTGTTAAGAGGACAAAATTGCAGTGTATCTGAAAGTAGCAAGGTGGCCATGATTTTTTTTTTAGTTTCCATCACAAATATCAGCAGTGTACGCAATAAGTGATTGTAGTACTCCTTGTCTGTGCCTAGGTTTTATACAGGTGTTCTAGATTTCTACTTTAGACCCTCAAGTTTATAATTTATATCTCTAGTCATTCATGTTTTTATTTTCATCAGAATCTAACACCAAAAGGGCACACAAAAGGTGACAATGTTTTATTGAAGAGGTATGAAAGCAAGCATTATTCCCATATAAGGTTTATATATCCTTGCAAGAATTTTTCATCTCATTTTATTGAGAACTGCTACTGCGCTAGCTTTGAACATTAAGCATTAAACAGAACTTCATTTTCCTTGAATACTGAATTTCTTTTTCTTATTCATGCTTTTTTTTTCAAGCCATTATTGGATCAAAACTTTGTACCTCTGAACATCTGGAACCATTTGATTTCTGGATGTCTTGTACCCAGGCCCCTGTTTTAATTGAGCTACTTCCTATACATTTAGGTTTATTAGGATGTGTTAAAAGGGTGGAGTGAAAAAGCTAAAAAAAGTAATGTGTAAGAAATGGATGGTACATGGCTAGGATGGTGGGGCAGGAGATGTTTATTGGGGAGATACACAGGCGACTAGAATGCAGTAAAGGGGGCCACAGTGTCTTTTGCCTAGGGCTCCATTCCCATCTAAGGCTGGCCTTGTTGATTGTAGTTAGATTTCTGATGTGAATATAGTCCATTGTATGGTTATAATTAGTGGGTGTTGAGTAAGTCTGTCCATGAAACTGAATGACACCATCTGTTGTTTTATCACAGGTAATGGTCATTGTCCTGTCATAATAGAATCATACCCCACTCCAGTTAGCCCCACTGATTCAGTTGCTTCCTACAGCCCTCCCACACCTTGCTTTGAAGCCACCAACCACCACTGAATGTGGGGGGACATAACACATCCAGTTCAACAGTTAAAGGCATGATTAAATGGACAATATGTACCTGGCAATACAATGGGTATTCCAGACTGGATTCCACAACCAGTGGAACAAAGAACTCCTCTATTTCCATAAGGAGATACATGGTGCTGCTTCCTGGGGCCTGTTGACCAACAATGTACCTTGTTCACTGAAATGCACAATCATGCATGTACAGAAGACATCAGCAGCAGCAGGTTTGCACAGTATAGTAATGACTCTATAGTAGTCACATGGCAGACTATATTCCCCCCTCAGTCTGTCCCTCTGCTGCCAGTCAGCACTATGTCTCAGGAGAGCCATGTCATGCATCTTAGTTGCCTCACTGGAGAGAGTATTCTGCATGTTTGTGAAATTATCATGTTTGAGTAGGTACAAACATCCGTCAATAGAGTATTACAGTGACCAGTGGGGAGAATATTAGTGATATGATTATGAGGATAGGACATGTAAAACGTATCTGTAAGACTACAGGCTGTACATGTACTCTAAATGTCTGAATATAATATCTGGAGCACAAATCCATACTACAAATAGTATACAAAATGTTATAGTATTAATTGCAAAAAAATTTTATACTGCTGCAGTCTATCAACAAAAATAGTAAAATGACATGAGACTATAATATGCAATGACTAAAAAAGGTATGAATTTGGAAATGTAGGCAAGATTCCTGGATCCCTATGAGATGCAGATACCATCCCTATGAAGCAGTTTATAGCAGGATGATATACAGATGAAATTAAATTCAATAGGATCAAATGTTCCTAAATCCCATTATTTTGAATGTTATGTATGCAAATCTAAAGAATCTAGGACTTGTTCTAATTTGTCAATAAGCCTTAATCAACACTGGATATATGTTCATATGCAAATCAATGATGCAGTAATGACTGGCAGTATACAGGATATAATGGAGGTACTATGGCAGATTCCACAATTTGCAGTGCCATTTGGATTTCAGACTTTGCAAAAACTGCAGAGCCATCATTTTGATTTCAGACATTTGCAAAAACTGCATAGCTATCATTTTGATTTCAGACATTTGCAACATTTATGATGATTTTACAGCTGCACCTATGGGCTAGTGTGCACTGATTTGGGAATAGCAGGAAACCGCGTTTATGTTGTACCTGCTTTGGAGGTAAGAGGACATACCTGTGTGATTGGAAGCAAGGTGCTCATTGCTTGAGAAAAATTGACTGTTGGCCTCCAACAACTGTCTGGTATTCATCATAAAGGAAACTATGTGTGTCATCACTTCAATGGCATCTGCTGAAGAAGGACAAATGAATTTAAGCAATGAAAAACATGCTTCACACAGATTCTGTAACTGTGATATTGTATATGTAAGACATGTATTTAATATATTATTCTGAACTACTGTTTCTGCTACATAATATGAGATTATAAGTACTCTGTCTCCTTTCTGGTTGCTGTATCTTACCTTGGGTGTCATGTGGCACTACATATTTCATGTTGTTACTAGGTTTGTAATACAGTATGAATGGACACAGTTTATACAAGACCGTATTTGTGTCAGGCATATATGTAAGAAGGTGATATGACACTGACATCTTCTTAGGCTTTAGATAAAACCGTTTCACAAACTGATAATGGGCCAGCTGGCACATGAATGCAAGGTTTATCACTTAGGTCCGGTGAATATGTTAATTGTCTTAAAATACATTTATTTTTCATGTGTGTGTGTGTGTGTGTGTGTGTGTGTGTGTGTGTGTGTGTGTGTGTGTGTGTGTGTGTCAGACACTCTGTCCAACAGAAATCTGTTCAAAAATGTGTTCTGAGGGGAAATAGTTTGTCTTTTGTTGTTGTTGAGGATTTTATTGTTTGGAAGCCAGACGTTTGAATATCTGTGTTAATGATAAGTGACTGGGGTAGGAACATGCGAAATAGGACATGCTGGTGGGACAGATTTAACTCCCAACAACTGCTGCATCTTTGGAATAGGCTACCTATTCATGTGAACAGAGTACCTCTATGACACTGTTCAAGAGGAACCTGGACAAGTGGATGGAGCACTGTAAATTCTTACCAGGAATAGTGCCCACAACCCTCCTGGACATGGGCAGCCATTACTAAATGCAATATTGGGTATTAACTAACATTTCTTTGGTATTACATTGGGATGAAACAGCTAGGCTTGAAATGACCTCTGGGTCAATAACCTAGTAATCTCCTATGATCCTACGCATTTAGGATTGGCTGACTGCATCCCTGCCCATTGTCATGGAATTTATTCAAGAGCAATCCTGCCCTTCTCCATTCCAGTGATTATTATATAAAGTTTTATGTCCGAAGTTAAATGATATATTCAATAAAAGAATAACACACTTTACAACTATGATCTTAATATAGTGGTGTGAACTGAAAAAAAATCGTGAAGTCAGATAGAGTAAAACCTGTGTTTAAAAATAATATTTACATGTAATGAGAATGTTTTAAACAATTATTCATTTATAAAGGGGATATGACCCAATGAAATAGCTTGGAACTAAAATTACCCTTGTGATTTTTCTATTAAACTAATAAGGGCCTAGGAATGATATGAACACGTGAACTATATAGATTTGTTTGTTTGTTAATCAGGAAGGTCTGTGTCTCATAAAAGCCCCTTTTCATTGGTGGCATACAGAAAAAAATCCAAATTTTACTTAATATACATGTAATAAAAGAAGTAATAATCCTCTACAGTCAAACAAGATGTGATATAATACAGCCAACATCATACTTGTATGCTGTTTATAAACAATAAATAAAATATTTATACTGTTTATAAGCAATAACCAATATATTTATATATGTGGTAATAGGTGGTTAAATGGAAAGCATATCAACAACTCAATAAAGGTTTAGCAAACACAGCTTGCTAAATGCAAAACCACATATTGTTTTAATATATTAACTCAGGTGTCTAAATGTCAGTTTATTACAGCTATGTAAGGCAATCAATGAAATTGATAAACTGTATTAAACAATTGCATATTTTAGCAATGTTTTTAAATGTAACAGGAAAGTAAAAAGGGAATGCAGTTTCATATGGTTCAGATTTACTTTTTTATTGAATGAGAACATATTCCATTATATCTGATCACTGATAGCAGTCTAACATTTACATAAATATCCTAGACTAAGATACTCAAAAGCAGAACAGAGAGCACATGTTGCAACATCATGTACCAACAATTTCAGTGCCGTATGACAAGAAGTGTTGACCTTGGCTGGACATCTTGCTCCAAATTCTTGTAAGCATTTTTCCTTTTTGAACTTCTACTGCTGCAACAGTTTCATGAGGCAAATTAGTAACTGAATTTTGACTAAAAACCACTGTGAAAATAACATTTACTGTGTTATTCAAGTGGCATGCCAACTTCAACAAAATTAGTGTTACTATTTGGTTTGTATCCAGGTGTCCAGAGAAAACATAGTTTAATTTCTTGTTCCACAAGTTGGTCTTACAATTAATGAATTCCCATGCATTTATTGATTGAAAATCAGCATTGTTATGCGTATTCATTGTAAGACAACTAGTTTGATAAAACTGAGGAATCCTAAGTAAGATATTATTAGGGTTTCTAGACTCAAGCTTTGACATTCCTAATGGAGGCGCTAATGGTGTGAGACCACTGTAAGCATGGCTGACATGCTGCCAACACCCTCATAGTCACATGACTCACATCCCAAGTAACTAGTTTCCTACTGGAACATCGAAAATGCAATTGTACGAATCACCAAAGGTCGACCTTTAATGCTCGAACAATTACATTTTCGAATGCTTTGAAAAATGTATTTAAAAAAAAAGGTATAGTAAAGGGTGTAGGCAGGGAGGCAAGCCCCCCTGCACCCCCCACACCCCCTGCTACTTAAATATACCAACTCCAATACCGCGCTACAGCATAGGAAAGGGAAACCTTTCCTGCACTTAATTCCATTAAAGTGCAATCTTGGAGTTGGTATATTTAAGTAGGGGAGGTGTGGGGGTGCAACCTCCCATGTAGGGGGTGCAAGGGGGCTTGTCCCCCTGCTCACAGCAGTTACTTTTGTTTCTTTTGTTTTTTATTTATTTTTTTATTACATTTTCGAAGTTTTAGTACTTCGATCATATGGTGTCGACCATATGGTATTCGAAGTACTGAAACTTCGATAATGTAATATGTAATCCAAGTAACTACTTTCTAAAAGCTGTACTATATGTATGAAAAATACTAACTTTATTAAACATTTGATCTAGCTGGGATCAGAAAATGAGTGAAAAAGTTCTAAGATGGAAAACACAAGCTAAAATGAAAGCATAGTTTTTAGAAGGTAACACAGCATTGTATGGTGTCATGTGGGAGTGTGGCATTTTACCAGTGTCCAACCTTGTTTAATTTAATGTAATAACTAGACAATGATAGAGACAAAAGCCTTAAAGAACAATAGGTTAATGGTGTAGCAGATTTCCTCAGCAGGTAACAACACTACAAGAAGATTTGATTATACGTTGAGTGCAGGTTATAAAGTGGAACATTTCTGTAAATTCACTTAAGCTAGTAGCTGAAAACAATGAAAGATTCAGTGCACTACCCCCTAGACACAGATGTATAGTGAGGGGTTTAGTAGTTTATGTTTTCTAACACAAACTGCACATAAGGAATTGGCATACTGATTCAGGACTTTACTTTATAGACACAAAATACTGGGTTTAATTCTGACATCAGGTTATTGGCTAGGCTTAAAATGGTCATAAAGGGCTGTTAGCCTAATATGAGCCTATAAAAACTATGTACAATCCTGTTAGAATACACCTAAAGCAGGGAAGTGGGAGAACCTTAAAACAAAACAAGCACATACACTCAGTGAAGCTCTGTATGCAGCTATAGTGCACTGTCAGCTACTAAAATAATTAAATTTATGTAGTAAATTAGTCATAATATACTGGAAAGTTCATATTAGAAACAGGTTGCTGGGCAAGTACGAGACATTTTTCTGATAGCGTCTTGTTAAGAAGAAAAATGTAATTGCTTACATACAGCAAAATTATTATTTTATGGATATCAAAATAAGTAACTACACACGCACACACACACACACACACACACACACACACACACACACACACACACACACACACACACATACACACACATACACACACACACGCACACACACACACACACACACACACACACACACACACACACACACACGCACATCTTCTCTATGTCTATTAATAAATAGCAAACATTTTGCCATTAAAACACACACAATCATCATGCAGTGCAAATAAAGAAATAGCCAAAAGTAATATTTTAAATTAGTGTTATATAGAGCCAAGCTCTATGCATTCTTCAAGTGAAACACTGCAACCTAGTACCAAATGTTAATTATCGTACCCATCATCAACGTCACTATTAAGCAGAGAAAATGTAAATACTTAAAACTTGTTTTCCCTAAAAAAATCAAACATGTGCCTTTCAGTTTTATTTTCATAGGTTCATAGATCAGTACTAAGCTAACTGCCCTTGCGAGCCATTTTAAGCCTAGCCAATTGTTTCTTGTGAGACTCAAACCCTGCACCTTGTGTTTGAAAGGCAAACACCTTAACCATTAGGCCACCCTCCCAAACCTATTTATTTTAAAGCTCTGAAAAGAGAAAGCAACATTTCTGAAACTGAATTCTTGAAATTTCTTTGATTCAAGTATTTGCCTTTTGTAGATTTATTTATTTAGCCTGATATTTTTACTTTATCACTGTTATTTTGTGCAATGTATATTACATTATACTTGACTGTCTAAACAAATTTTAAAGATATATCTATATTTTAAAATAGTTTCTTCCAAGCAGAATTTTACCACTGGTAGTTATTTTAATTGTTGGTCAGAAGATGTTATCAATGTATATAAGGTCGATGTTATGTGGTTTGTTACTCAACTTGAAAAGACTTATATCGTTAAAATCAATTGTTTGTGTTTTCAAACTTGCAAATGAATTCATCAGTACATGATGTTATTTATCGCTGTGTCTGGAAATGTTTGGAAAAACATTACAAATTCAGTTCATACAACAAGATTCTACAAAGCACCATTCAAGTGTAATTTAATTTTTTTATGTAACTGTGACGAACACGTATATAACCCCATCTGCTACCACCACTTAATATGTGACATATAAGATCTGAATCCTATCTACTGCCACAAATTAATATGTAGATAATAGGAAGTTAAAGATTTAATTACCTAAACACTGCCATCAATATTTTTGGTATTATGAAAGCAGAAATATGGGAATTGACTTCCACCACTAGTAAATAAGTAGAAGTTAGTTAAAGTGGACACTTAACTTTAAAATTATATGATATGTGTGCATTAATGATGCTAGTAATAGACAGCATTCACCACATCCAAATAAACTCTGCACGGCACAGCTAGTGATCAGAGCTATAATCACTGGTCCAGATGTGATTTTTCCCACCAAATAAATGTGTGTGTGTGTGTGTGTGCGTGTGTGCGTGTGTGTGTGTGTGTGTGTGTGTGTGTGTGTGTGTGTGTGTGTGTGTGTGTGTGTGTGTGTGTGTGTGTGTGTGTGTTTTTGTGTGTTAAAGTACCTGAGATTTAGGATACGACAGGAGCATGTAAAACTAGCTTGGGGTTACAAACATGTGTAGTATAAATCTATGTGTGAGAAACCACTGTTTGTTAGTCTGACTGGTGGTGTGAGGTTATTATTTGTTGATTAGTATAAATTGGGTAAAGGCATGAAGGTTATTATACTTCCTTCTTCAGAAAAAGAATGTTGTTCTTCAGAAATATCTGCAATGACTTGTCATATTCAAGCTGTTTAGCCCGACTTCATCTTCGTAAAGGGGTCTTACAGCTTGTACGTGAAGTGACAATACAGCTTTGAAGATCTGATGTCATTAATATTTACAGACCATTCAATTTAAAATGTGTTGTGGAAGTCTGTGACACCCTAAGCACTTTTTCAGAGTGCAAAGGCACTGAATATAGATCTAAATAAAAACTGCTGTCATATGGGGAGGAGCAGTTGTTTCAGTTTTGTTAACATAAGTTTTCAATTCAAAAGGTGCCTTTTTTACAGAGACCATTCATTTATTAAATTGTTTGTTCATTCATTCACTTATTCTGTGAACACCTGCTTAATCTAGTGCAAAGTCAGGAGACGCAGAGCTTATCTCAGCATTCACTTGGCACAAGGCTGAAGAAGTAGTCCTGAATAGTGCACCAACCCATGCATGGCACACTCATTGTCACACAGTGCCAACACCTACAGGCAATTTAGATGAGCACCATGTCCCCTAAAGCACACTTTTGGGATGTGGGAGGAATCTGGACCATTCAACAAAAGCACACACAAACTTCAGAAGACTGTGCACACTCCACATAGAAGGCACTGAAGCCAAGAACCAAATCAGAAAAACAAGTACTTTGAGACAGCAGTGCTAACCTCTGTATGGAAGCATGTCATGTCTTCAGATGTAATTTTGGCAAACACAAAAAGACTGAGTGCTATAATCCAAAATTACTTTCCCTGACAGTGGAGTTTGCTTTTTTTCTCCACTGTTGTGTGACCTTGGAGGTGGCTTATCTAAGTTCAGGGGAGTAAGGGATATTCCCCCCACAGGGAGGATGCAGCCCCCTTGCAAAAATAGCATTGTTGAGTTGTTCATTGAAGGTGGTATTGCTGGTGTTGTTTTTTTTTTGGTTTTTTTTGTGCGCCAAAATTACCTTTGATGACTCAGTACGAATCCCTTCTTTACCAGTCTGCCAGCAAGTTAAAAATACCAGCCAGCTGTCAATTTTCCTAAAGACTAATTCAACGGTATGGCACAACATTTCCCAGAATGCAATTTCTCTTAAAAGAATCCCATCTCCGAATAATTTTGTTTTATCTACTCAAATCTGTTCAAAGATATTCCTCACGCCTTTTGAGATTCCATAGAAAGGTATGCTATGCCTTTGTAGCCTGAGTACTGACAAAACACATTAACTGCGGTTCATCTTCCTGCAGTGTGGATTTAGACAGGGATTCACCATTCAAAGCTACACAGAGAAAGATAGCCAGTAGTAAAGTCAGAAAGTGTGAAGCTAGGAAGCTGACCCCTTCCTTACGCGCAGGAGATCATGATTTATTCTTAGCTATTTCTTTGTTAGTTTACAGGGTGATAAGAATTCAAAATGAAGTCATTCATTAATTTCTGAATCCTTAGAAGGTTACATAAAACCCATCTTAAAAAATGAAAGCATATAAAGCATCAGTTTGGGGAGAACCATCACCTATTTTCCATTGCTGAATATTGAGTTGAAGTCCTTATACCAAGTCATAAGATTAGATTTGATTATCAAAATACTTGTGTACCCTAAATGAATACAAACCTGTTATGCGGAGAGAAATCAGATGTTCTTACTGAACCAAAAAAGAACTGTATGAAAATCTCATACATTTGATGGTTAGCATAGATTTTTGATAAAGTGTTCAAAAACAGAGGGAATTTATTGTGTTAATGGGAATACTTTTCAAGTATTTTTGAGGGTTTAGGAGACTGGAAGGTGGAATATTGGTACACATGTAAGGTGCACCTTAAAGGGATTTGGGGGGGGGGTTGTTTTTTTTTTTTTTTTGCCTTTTATCTTGTAATACTGTTTTCTTTTTTCCTAGATGACTGGTGCATGAACATTGAGGCAGAAATGGCCAGCTATTGTCGTGCAAGCCGAAGAATTGTTTTGAGAGACAGAGGTGGAGTGTCCAGTAGTGACAGAATCCAGAGTCAACCACTGGAGCCATGCGCAATGAGGTCACAGATGACAGATGCACAGAGTTTTCCTCAGTCAATGGCGTGAAGGAAGGGGGCCTCGACATGTGATGGATGCTGGTGTAGCAGATGTTCTGGCCACTGGAGCAGTGTGCAATGAGGTCACAGGTAGTGATACATTGTTTGTGCTCATTTATGCATGCCAGCATTGGTGCAGTTTGGGAGTAGTGTGGGGGCAGGTGAGGATGACATATGTCAGGGACAGGGTGAAACAGGTGTTTGGGTTTGATTATGGTGAGTTTGCAGTCATCCAAAGGTGGGATGGAGTCACAACAGCAGGATGTTGGGTCAGACTTTGTGATCCAGCCATGTGATTGGTTAGCTAAGCTGGCTCTGAGGCAAGGGGGGGGGGTCTTATGACCCCTCAGCTATCACTTTAGTTAAAGGAAAGCTCTGGAAGGGAGAGTATGTCGATGCTTTGAATTAAATGATGAGGACAGGGTTCAAAGTCTGATGAAATCAGAAACTGCAAACAGTAAATATGTTAGCAGCTTTAGCAGCTTTGGGACAGAGGAGGATAGGTAGAATGTGGGCCAGGACATAGGACAACTGGGGTTAGGGTTCATTTATTATATGGCAGTTTGGTTGGAGAAGGATACTGCCTTAGCCTTGCCACTTTTGGCTTATTTTCTCACGATCTGTGAGGTACAGCACCTGTGGGAGTGAATACCTGGTTGTGGTATCCCAAGGGGAATTATTTGAATTATATTATTTCAGAAGATGATGTAAAAGTCAGTTATGCATCTTTGGATGATGCAGTTTAAGTAATTCAGGTGTTTACGGGCCCATAGTTGGTGAAGGTAAATACTGAAGCATGTTTTCATTTATTACTGGTTTAGGAGGAAGAGTGGCCATGGTTGGGCATGGTAGCTGGGTTTAAGTTTTACTTTGAGAAGGCTATACTGATGGGATGCTCCATGGCCTATGCTACTTTGAGAGGTTTAGCATTGCTCTACATTGCAGTTGACAGCATCGGGTGGGCAGCCAGACGGAGGTACATTATTTAGATGAATTTTTAAGAGTAGGTGAAGGGTTTTATGGAGCACTGGAAGGTATGCGGGTGTTTTTGAGAATGTGTGAGGAACTGGGTGTTCCATTGGTTAGGTAGAAGTTAGAAGGCCCAAGCAAAGCATTGTTTTATGGTATTGCTAGGGGATGCATGTTTGTTTTGCTTACCAGATGCAAAGGTAACATGTTAAAAGAAGATCTGGTGCATGAATCCAAGGACAAGGTGCAGATTAAGGATGCCCTGGAGCTCTTCAGGATCCTGAATTTTGCATGTTGGGCAGTTCACCTGGATCATTTCTTTTGTGGGTTCATGGCATTATTGTTGAATGGGAGGAAAAGCAAATATCGTTGGGTGGGGATTATTAAGTTGGTGCATGCTGATTTAGCGTTGGCTGTCATTTTGGAGCAGTTTAAAGGTATGGCTTTTGGCAGACAGATTGGGTCATTCAGGAGAATTTTAAATTGTTTACAGATCCAGCAGGAAGTATTGTCATGGGAGTATATTTTGGGGAGAATGGTTTGTGGCTGATCAGACGGCAAGGTGGAAGGCAATTGGAGGAGGGATGTTACTTGTTTTGAGTTAGTTCCAAATTGGCTGGTGTTGAAGGTGTAGTAGGAGATGTTATGGGGAAAAGGGTTCATTTTCATTTGTGCAAGTTGGCAGTGGTACAAGCTGATGGTGTTGCCAGATGAGGTGTGTCAAGTTGGCCTGGAATAATTAGATACTTGGTACAGGAATATTGGGCTGCTTTTAAAAGGAATGGGTATGGTAGGGCATTGTAAATTATGTTGCAGCTGCCGGAGGAAGAGTGTGGTCAGAAGAATTGTGGTTGAAATATTTGGTTCAGGCTTGGAAATAAGGTAAGGCAGTTCAGATGGTCAAGGTGGACTTAGTTGTAAATAGTATAGTTGTACAGGTGGCAGGCTTATGAGACTTTACAAAATCTTTGACTGTGGTTCGCATGTTGAAGGGTTGGGGTAGGGTTGATAGAGTGAAGACTAACAGTTGATAGAATGATTGGTGGTGGCTGGTGGGATGAGTTAAGAGGTTGCTGTGATCAAATGTTAGGAGTCTTCAGGACTTTGATCAATAGCGGGCAAGATGATGATGAGTAATCAGTTTGTATATATGATGGGGAGAGCTTTTCTGTGTGTTGGTTTTGGGAGAGAGGTTTTCCACTCATTATTTGTGCATTGGAAGGATATCAGATGGCACACAATTGAGTTGCATTGTTTCATGTGACATTGAGCTCCTTAGAGTCCTTCTGGAACATTGGGCAGGTAATGATCTGGGAAGAATTCCACAGTTACAGTTGGTAGTTAGGTTCTGTGAGGATCTGTTATTTTAAAGAGGTTATACCCAGGTGTGTGTATTGTGTGGTCAGAGGTAGTACCACGGTTATTTTGTCTATGGAGAGAGCTTATCGGTTTGTTAATTTCAGGCTAGTTATGCAACTAGCTGCTTTGGGCTTATTTGTGCTTTGGTTTCAGGTCTTATGAGCTGAGTAGCTTGTAGGTGAATTTACCCTTCTTCTTCTTCTTCTTCTTTCGGCTGCTCCCATTAGGGGTCGCCACAGTGGATCATCTGTTTCCATTTCTTCCTGTCCTCTGCATCTTGCTGTGTCACAGCAACCACTTGCATGTCCTCTCTCACCACATCCATAAACCTTATCTTAGGCCATCCTCTTTTCCTGTTACCTGGCAGCTTCATCCTTAGCATCTTTTTCCCAATATACTCTGCATTCCTACTCAGCACATGTCCAAACCAACATAATCTTGCCTCTCTGGCTTTGTCTTCAAACCTTCCATCCTGGGCTGACCCTCTAATATACTTATTCCTAATCCTGTCCATCCTCGTCACACCCAGTGCAAATCTTAAATCTTTAACTCTGCCACGTCCAGCTCTGACTCCTGCCTTTTTGTCAGTGCCACTGTCTCCAACCCATATAACATAGCTGGTCTCACTACCCTCTTGTAGACCCTCCCTTTCACTCTTACTGGTACTCCATCCTGCCTGTACTCTCGTCTTCACCTCTCTTCCACACTCACCATTACTCTGAACTGTTGATCCCAAGTATTTAAACTCATCCACCTTCGCTACCTCTACTCCCTGCATCCTCACCATTCCTCTATCCTCCCTCTCATTCACACACATATATTCTGTCTTCGTCCTGCTCATTCCTATTCTCTCTTGAGTATATCTCCACCTCTTCAGGGTTTCCTCCACCTGTTCCCTACTCTCACTACAGATTACAACGTCATCTGCAAACATCATAGTCCACGGGGACTCCTGTCTGATCTTGTCTGACAACCTGTCCATCACCATTGCAAATAAGAAAGGACTCAGAGCTGATCCTTGATGTAATCCCACCTCCACCTTAAAAGCATCTGTCACTCCCACCTCAGACCTCAGTGCTGTCACACTACCCTCGTACATATCCTTTACCACTCTTACATACTTCTCTGACACTCCCGACTTCCTCATACATTATCACAACTCCTCTCTAGGCACCCTGTCATATGCTTTCTCAAGTCCACAAAGACACAATGCAACTCCTTCTGACCTTCTCTGTACTTCACCATCAACACTCTCAGAGCAAACATAGCATCTGTAGTGCTCTTTCCTGGCATGAAACCATACTGTTGATTACTAATCATTACCTCCCTTCTTAACCTAGTTTCCACTACTCTTTCCCATAACTTCATGCTGTGACTGATCAGGTTAATCCCTCTGTAGTTACTACAGCTCTGCACATCACTCTTATTCTAAAAAAATCGGTACCAAAACAGTTTTTCTCCACTCCTCAGGCATCCTCTCATTTTCCAAGATTTCATTAAACAATCTAGTTAAAAACTCCACTGCCATTTTACCTAAACACCTCCATGCTTCTACACGTTTGTCATCTGGACCAACAGCCTTTCCATTCTTCATCCTCTTCATTGCTATCCTTACTTCCTCCTTGCTAATCTACTGCACTTCATGATTCACTATCAGCACATCATTCAACCTTCTCTCCCTCTCATTCTCTTCATTCATCAGCCCCTCAAAGTACTCTTTCCATCTGCTCAACACACTCTCCTCACTTGTGAGTACATTTCCCTCATTATCCTTTATCACCCTTACCTGCTGCACATCTTTACTAGCTCGGTCCCTCTGTCTAGCCAATCAGTACAGGTCCTTTTCTCCTTCCTTAGTGTCCAACCTTTCATACAACTCTTCATACATCTTATCCCTAGCCTTCGCTACCTCTCATTTTCCATGCACCTTATCTCCTTATACTCCTGTCTACATTCTTGATCATCTCTCTGACAATCCCCCTTCTTCTTCGCCAAACTCTTTCTCTGTATACTCTCCTGTACTTCCTTATTCCACCACCAAGTCTCCTTGTCCACCTTCCTCTGTCCAGATGTCACACCTGGCACCTTTCTAGCCATCTCCCTTACTAGATCTGCTATAGTTATCCAGCTATTCCGTAACTCTTCACTGCCACCCAGTGCCTGTCTTAACTCTTCCCGAAACTCCACCTCACAATTACCCTTTTTCAATTTCCACCATTTTATCCTTGGTGCTGCCCTCACACTCCTCCTCTTCTTCTTGATCACCAGCATCATCCTACAGACCACCATTCTATATTGCCTAACTACACTTTCCCCTGCCACCACTTTACAGTCTCCAATCTCCTTCAGACTGGCCCTTCTACATAAGATATAATCCTCCTGTGTGCATCTTCCTCCACTCTTGTATGTCACCCTATGCTCCTCCCTCTTTTTAACATACGTATTCACCACAGCCATGTCCAGCCTTTTCACAAAATCCACTACCGTCTGACCTTCGCCATTCATTTGCTTAACACCATACCTACCCATCACTTCCTCATCCCCTCTGTTCCCTTCACCAACATGCCCATTGAAATCTGCTTCAATCATCACTCTCTCACCCTTGGGTACAGTCATCACCACTTCATCCAACTCACTCCCAAATTTTTCTTTCTCATCCATCGCACACCCAACTTGTGGAGCATATGCACTAACAACATTCATCATTACACCATCAGTTTCCAGCTTCATAAACATCACTCTATCTGACACTCTTTTCACCTCCAGAACACTCTTAGCATACTGTTCCTTCAGGATAACCCCTATGCCATTTCTACTCCCATCCACACCATGATAAAACAATTTGAACCCACCTCCAATACACCTAGCCTTGCTTCCCTTCCATCTGGTCTCTTGCACACATGATATACCAACCTTCCTTCTGTCTATCATATCAGCTAGCTCTTTCCCTATATCAGTCATACTGCCAACATTCAAAGTTCTGACCCTCATTACCACAGTCCTAGCCTTTACCAGCCTTCGGGCATGCCTTCCCCCACTTCTCCTCCTTCGGCCAACAGTAGCCCAATTTCTGCCAGCACCCTGTCGGCCAACAGTACTGGTGGTGGTCATTGTTAACCCAGGCCTAGACTGATCCGGTATGTATATCTGTGCTGTTGTCCACATGTATGATTTGGCAAAATTTTACGCCAGATGCCATTCCTGATGCAACCCTCCCCATTTATCCAGGCTTGGGACCTGCACAAAGAAATGCCATGGCTTGTGCATCCCCAGTGGCTTTACAAAATGACACATCTATTGTAATAAAGCCAGCAGACAAAGCAGGGCTGGTAGTGATTATGGACCATGACTTTTATTTTAATTCTATGTGACAAATGTTGAGCGACACTAATACTTACAGGAGTTTAACAAGAGAATATGTTGATGTGATGGTAACAAGGGTGAATAACCCTTTATTTCATTGTTTACTGTGCCGATCCATTAATTTTCAGTATTTTATAATAGATGAACCAATGATACCAGTCATACAGGGTCTTCCCAAGATCCATAAAGACCCTTTCCTTCCTCCCTCAAGACCAATTGTGGCAGGGAGGAATTGGTGCACAGAATCACTATTGATATTCATACAGAAACATCTTAGATCCATTCTAAATAAAAATGAGATTGTGCTCAAAGATACAAAGCATTTTTTAAATGACAATACAAATTTATAAAAGGGATGCATGATATTAACATCTGTATACTGGTCACCTCTGATGTCCAATCGTTATTCACTGTAATACTGAATATGTGATATATTGACATGCTGAAATGTTATTTGATTAAGCAAAGTCAGTATGACTTGAAATTCATAGATCTAATATGTCTTCTTATGGAAATTATACTTGAAAATAATGCTTTTATATTTGACCATGAAATATATTTGCAAAAAGATGGCGTAGCTATGGGCCCCCCCAGTGCCATTTGCTACGCCAAAACTGTAATGGCTCTTTGGGAAGAGGAACACATTTTAGACTCCCATTTAAACAGCATGTTTCCTTTTATTGTAGATTCATTGCTGACCTGTTTATGGTATGGGAATGAAATAATTAGGAACTGTTGCTGTTCCATGGGCCCTTAAATTTGATCACATCTTTTTTAAAGTTTAGTTTGAACAGATCAGATACTGAAATAGACTTTCTTGATGTCAGCATTATAAAAGATCAGAAAGGCATGCTGAACACTAGGATATTTAGGATTTTATGCCACAGGAGCACTTTTTTACACCAATAAAGCATGCATCTGGAACATATTTTTAGAAATATCATCAAGGGCCAAGGGATGAGGGCCTCTAGGCTGAATGCCAGTGATGAAGGGTTCACCCAAGAACCGAATCTATTGAGAAAGAGATTCAGGGAATGGGGTTATAAAGCAAAGGAGGTTGACAACATCTTAGATGTTATACCAGAATTAAGGACAACATGAGGGAAACCTTACTTTTCTGAAGGTCCATGGCACAGGCCAAATGTACATATAAATCACCCTGCTATAGGAATACCTATAGTTTATTCCAGTAATGTTAGGTAGATAACAGAAATCATAAGAAAACATTGGCAGATACCATTGCTATATCCTAAAATTAGATCAGTAGTGGGTGAAAGACCAAACTTTCTTTTTAAGAGCCAAAAATCTTTGAAGAGAATGTTGTGCTACCCGAGTATTTCTGGGAAATCTTAGGTTCATAGGTTCATAGGTAGGTACTAGGCTATTGGCCCTAGGGCCTATATAAGCCTAGCCAAAAAGGTACCCTGGCTTTCGCCACCCAAGACAATTATTTTCCTGTGCCACTGTTGAGCAGAGCCACAAAAGTGATCCCCGGGGTAAATTTCCTATTTCCCATCCATTCATCAAGATTTTTCTTGGAGTGCTAAAGAGGAGCTTGTTTGATATAGATAGGTAATTTGTTCCAGAGTATGGAAAGTCTCTGAGACAGGAATCTATCCCTCCAGCATGTTCTATTTATTGTGGTGACAAGGTTTAGGTCCCTAGAGTGTGTAGATCAGAGGGATTGGGATTTCTTTAAGTGGAGCATTTCCAACAGCTCTGGGTTTGACATGGCTTTTTATGTTAGGCAGAGATCTCCTCTGAGTAGGCGATATGCAACGGAGTAAAGCTGGAGATTTTTGAGAAGGTCTACATAGGGCATCTGTTTGAGGCCGGTAATCCTCTTTGTGAGGTATTTCTGTGGTCTTTCCAGTTGTTGTAGATGTCTTGTGAGGTACATACTAAAAGGGGCGTTGTACTCTATAATGGGTCTAATGAGCGACGAGTAGAGGGGAACAATGACCTCTTTTTTCCTGGATGAAAAACCTTTTGTGGTGAGGTGTGCCACATAGAAGGATTTCCTGACTACTGTAACGATGTGATTATCAAAAGAGAGACTACTGTCCACCTGTGTCCCAAGGTCACTTATTACACTTTCAGTGTTAAGTTTACTACTGCCTATGTGGTAGTTCATGGGTACAGAGTTTTTACCAAAATGGTTGAGAATGCACTTTTTGGCATTGAGCTTGAGGCCATGGCTTTGACTCCAGGCATCTGTCTCATTGAGGCCCTTTTGTAGGATGTCCACATCGTTAGGAGTTTCGATTATGGCTCCTAGTTTGCAGTCATCTGTGAACTTAGTTAGCCAAAGACCGTCTGTGTTAGCCTGTACTTCAGAGAAGTAGATACCAAACAGGAGAGGACCCAGGACTGAACCCTGTGGTACTCCACTTGTCACTGGTCTGAAGTCAGATTTGCAGTCTGCTACTTTCACAGTGTGGGTTCTGTCAGTGAGCCAGTGGGCAACCCATCTTGTGACATAGGGATTTATACCTAGTTTAGTGGCTACAGAGCACATGCATGGAACATTTACTTGCCTTAAATGTAATTATTGTAAATATATAGACTCTTCCAATAGTTTTAGATCTACAGACACAGTGAAACAGATGGAGTTTAGGGTACATGCAACCTGTAATACATGCCACATAGTATATTCAGCATATTGTGAGGTCTGTCTGTCATTTTATGGAAAACAGACAGACATTTATAAGATCGGATTAGAGAACATATTTATAATTTAAACAATGGGATAACTATAAATGCATTGGCAAAGCATGTTACAAAGCATAATACATCACATGATTTCAAGGTTTTGGTATTAGAGGTAGTGAAATTAAACAAACAAGGGGGTGATGTTAGGAATATATTAGAAACATCAGAGATGAGATGGATCATTAGGATGAGAACCAACAGAGGATGGGGTCTTAATGACAAAGTTCCCATAAAACCAATTCTCAAAGATAGGAACATTCATAGATAGTATAGAATATTATATACTTTAATGATTAGTTTTTAGGAGAGTTTATCATTTTATACCCCATTTGTTCACACACACACACACACACACATATATATATATATATATATATATATATATATATATATATATATATATATATATATATATATATTATTTTTATGTATTTTTGATATTGACTTTCATTTTATTTAAAAGTCTTAAAAGAATATTAAGTTGGCATACAACTAATTGATTGTGTGATTTGATTGGTTGGAAGGCATTTTTAAAGAGTGACTTGAATGGACTGTTATAATGTATGATGAAGCAGTATTTGGCAACTGAGAAAGCGCTTACAGATAAACGTTTGATATTATTTTGAGACTTCTGTTTTATGTGGCGAGCCTCTGCATTGGTTTGGTTCATTCTATTTTTTTGTGTTGGGACTCTATTTTATGGTTAACCTAAGTTTGATTTCTTTTGACTAAAATAAAATGTTTTTACATATAACCAGGAAGTTGTTTTAGTTCCCTATCTACACCAAACACTACGTGGTTCTGGTGTTTTTGATTGTCAAAGATCTTGATCAAGGCAGCACCCTGATTTTCCTCAAGCCAAAAGTGTTATAGTTGTCAGACAGTAGACTGGACTGTAATAGTGGTCATCAATGTGTTAGGATACTATTTTCTGATGAATCTTGGTTATTCAGCTGAGGAGAGCTTCTGACCAACAGATGCTATTAGTATAGGCAGCCTTACATTCAGCCTGCTTGCATATCTCCTTTTAGCCTGTATCATTTTAACAAGTGTCACATTGGTTTAGCAAAAGGTTTCATAGTAATTATGAAATGATACAGGGATGCCATCAGCAGCTGAACACCATCTCTGTTTATGCTTTTCAAACAGTTTTCAGCAGTTCTTCATGGCAAGATTTTGAGTGCCATACTAATTCAGTGATTCAAACTGCTGACTGCTTCAGCATCTAGACCTCAATCCTGACCTCTAGTCACTGTTTTCATGAAACTTGCATGTCTCATCACGGTCTCCATGAGTATTCTCTACATAAACTAGTGTTCTTCCACCTCCAAAAACGTGCTGATTAAATGTAATAGTATAAATAGTCCACATTTATACTTGGCATTACAGCTCAATGCATGGCTGATAATGGGATATAATATTCCTAGCTAAAAATCAAATGATTAGTTAGTTTGAGGAATGGGTTTATGAGCAGAAAGGTGTTAGATGGATGAAATCTCAGCATTAGGACTGACTCCTTATCAACTGACATATCTCTATTTATAAAATTACTATGCAAAGTCTCCAGTTTCTGCTTAGGATTTAGGCAGATGACTATCATAATCAAATATCTCATGACAAGTGTCACAGTTCAGGTCTCCAAATCTCCAAAATGTTTGGGATCAGTTAGAATGAAGGCTAGTAGAACTTTTCTTCTTATATTTTGCATTTAGCATGTTCTGCTCTTGCACATGTCTACCATATGGGCTAGTAAACATAGAAAGGAATATCAGTAAAAAAATATTTGTGGTGATCTGGACACACTGATTTGATCATACCGCCACTGAATGTTGTCTTAAGTTCAGCTTACTTTTCCAAGACAACTTTACGTGTCTTCCATGCTACCATTTATGGTCACAAAGTTGCTGAATCCATCATATTGTGGAATCCTGTACCATTTATCTAAAACTCTTTCAACAAAACAAAATTATTTCACACATTTTCCCATGGCTTCCATTGTCCAGCTTTAAATTGCATGCACATGATTACATGACATTTCTTCTTCAGAAGATATTGCCCTTCTGGCCTTTGATGATTCATCTTAGTAATCCTTGTCTAAATAATTTCAGTCCTGTTATTGTTTATTGTTCTTGCTTAGTAGCTCTTGTCTAAATAATTTCAGTCCTGTTATTGCTCTTGCTGAAATGAAGACTCCAGAACAACAAGGAGTACCATGGATGAGGTACCACCAATTTAAGATATAAATCTTCCCTCTTTTTAGTGCTAGTGTTTCTTCATATGAATACTAGAGCCCACCTTCATTTTTCCCACTATGATATTCTACATGAAAATCACATAAAATATACATTTCAATGTTTTGAACTCAAATGGGTGATATATAAAAACTAAAATGACACAAAATGTGTTATAATGAATATGCTGATTTTTTATTCTAAATGCAAAATTTCACATGTTCTTTTTTGTTTGAACAAAATTACTACACTACAAAGCTGAAGGTTTCTATATTCACTAACACAATTACAAACATAGCAAGCATTTGTCAGTGCCAAATGTTGACTTCATTTGTGAAGGACTGCCACAGTATAACAGGAGAAAGGGATCTGTAGTCAACAACATTGTATACAAATACATTTTGGAAGTAATAACATGTGCAGTTCAGTAGATATATGAGTTTTATTTATGTGTGCTACCTATGTGTATTATGGCAGATAATGCAAAGGACATTTTTTCAATTTTTTTGATTACTTTGGTGTCTAATATTTATTTCTGATCTATTGAATTGATTAATTTATTGTTTTTGCTTGTTGTACATAGCATGAGAAAGAAGTATGAAACTGCATGTTTAGTATAACTTGTCTTTACACAGTGCCACTTAAAATGCCATTAAAAGAAATACACCTAATCTTGGTTGCAACAGTTACAAAGAAGGATGGAAAGAAATGCAACAGCACTACAGAGACCACCTTTCTAAAGTTTTCTCAGGATGTCAATATAGATATTCCAAAAATTAAAAACAAATTCCAAATAACATTCTATATCACATTAACAGTCAAAAGAGAGACAGACACTATTCCAGCATGGCACAGATACAACACAGAGAACCAGTTTTGAATGGAATGCCACTCCATCACAAGAGACACACAATCATGTGTACACAATACTGCTATGGGAAGTTTAGAGGAGTGGCAGTTCACCTACTATCATGTCTACTGGTTCAGGAAGATACAAGAGATCCTGGCAAAACCCCACAAAGATAGAGACAGGGTATGCAGACTCCATAAAGAGACACCTCAGCCAGAAATGAATAGGAGGTCCAAGCGCTGTAAGGCAACAACACTAATTATTGGATAAAACAGAGAGGCTGAAGGAAGATTAATTTTGTACTGCATAATTTTGCAATCTATAGCCATAGAAATGGCTCACAATGTTGCTTGCTTGTTTTTATACACCATCAAGCAATACAAACATGAGGAAACCAGAATTACTAATGAAATTAAATTTTGTAGTACGACTCATATTATGAATGCCTCCTATCCCCCTCACTCTGTCTTTCTCTTTCTCCCTCCTATGGTATCACTTCACTCATCATCACTATTACAAACATTTGCCAGTGAGAAATGCTTGTTGTTTTTGTGGATCTTTGTAGCCAAAGGATAAAGTTCTCAATGTGACTCAGATGACCACAGAATGATTACTGATTCAGGTGATGAAGGTGGATATCTGGTAGGATAGGAGTGAGTGACCAGTACTTTCTTATCCTGGAGTTAGAGAGGTAGAAGCACCTGCAGTGGCAGTGACCGTCAGAAGATGATTTTCACAGCAGGCAGCAAGATGAGCCCTTAATGTGCATTGACCAAGCTGTGAGCTCACATACTATACCTGGCTTAGGGCATGAGCAGAAGTTTACATGCATCAGTAAGCAAGAATTAAGGAGCATTATCCCAGCAAAAAAAAAAAAAACATGGCTGTGCTTATTGGCTGAAGCCAATAAAAAGATAGAGGACTGCTAGTCAGTAAGTGAAAGGAGAAAAATCATCTAGAAAAAAATGTATTTAGTTATAGTAACTGAACAGATGGCCCCTACTGGTGTGCAGTCACTGCAAAGTATAAGATGGGAGCATACCTCTCAACACCACTTAGAGAAGAAAGCTGGACAAAGCCATAAATAAAAGTGCAACTAAGGCCCAAAAATAGGGAAATTTTAAAATATTGCTCTCACAAACTTAGAAAGTTGATAGAATAACAGGTTTTGCATTCGCATTATTTTTTTGAAGGGTATAAAGTATGAAACAACATCTTATTTGGAAGCATTAGTCACTGTAGGTGCCTTCTGCTTTGCACAACAGACAAAACTCTACAAAGACAGTATGTCTGTGCTAGGCAGACTACAAACAAAAACAGCTCACAATATTTTACTGAACAACTGAGAACAAATATAGTTTTATGTAATTAAAATCAGGGAAAACTAAAGGTATAAGTATGCACTGTTGTTTCTAGCGTAGATTGCAATAAAAATTGTTAAATTGTAGAAATTTAATTTAATTATTTTTTATTTTTTTTATTTGGGAATATTGTCAATGAATTAATGGATGAATGATAATGAATTCTTCAACCTGCAAAGTACAACTAAGGCACTACTTAAGCAAGTTTAGCCATTTCAGTTCTCTGTACACAAAATAATTGTGTGTGTGTGTGTGTGTGTGTGTGTGTGTGTGTGTGTGTGTGTGTGTGTGTGTGTGTGTGTGTGTGTGTGTGTGTGTGTGGGCTATAATACTCATTTGGGAGCATCTAAAATGTCTCCACTGGTTTTATTTTGTTAATTTATTTTGGGGAGGGCAATAGGTAAGTATATTGATTCAGTCTGGACCATTTACCGTCATAACCGATGGGGAAAATTGCAATGAATGGAGAAAAGCTGACTGAGCAATAGTACATTGTATCATGACAGAATATTACAAGGTGAATAATTTTTATTCATATTTTCAGCTCCATACAACATCTACCAGGAAGTATTAATGATACCAATTGATAATAGTTTGCTGTTGATATAGATCTATCTTTCTATTTATATAGGCAGATATGTATATAGTTATATTCTATATACATATCTATCTATAGATAGACAGATGTGTGTGTGTGTGTGCGCGCGCACACACACACACACACACACACACACACACATATATATCTCGATATATGTACATTGTGTATAAATAGATAGATACACATAGTTAGATAGATAGATATGTTTCTATTCTATATTACTGAACATTTTTAATGTCAAACTCAAAACACCGACATAAAATGTCTGAACATACAGAATGTCTAAACCAATAAATATTGAATTAAAAAGTATAGAGAAAGGAAAAGTATTTACTTTGCCAATATTATCACTACCCCCCCCCCCATAAAATTAGCCTCAAATTTGCCTGAAGACAAGCCATGTTACAAGAAGGTTTTTATTAAGGTAAGGTGTAGGGTTAAGGTTGGGGTAAGGGGCGGTGCTATTTATAGGGTTAGAACAACATCCCTGCACTACCTTAACAATTGGTGCTAACTCTAACCCTAATGCTGACCCTTCTCTGAACCCTAACACTATACCTTTCCTTAATAAAGATCTTCCAGTAACACTACCACTACACAAGACACACTTGCACAGACAAACAAGCATGTATATATACACACACACACACACACACACACACACACACACACACACACACACACACACACACACACACACAACACTACATCTATCACCTTACCTAACCCTGACCATAACTATAAAATAAACACACACAAACATGCAACGCATATCCCTCACCTATACCCAGCAGTAACACTAACTTACAAACGCACACACAAACACTCTCACTTCCTGTAGCCACACTCACCTGTCTCTAGAAAACATACTATCTAAATCTGCACTGTTCGGCAAGCCTTACCTTTGACATTAAACAATACCCCCTGCACTTGTCAACAAAATATACATTCAACAAAATGGAGGGGAACCATATATATAAAAAGTTACATTAGATTATTATGTTTTGTTTGCTCTCACTATACATTGATTCATACTGTCAACATTTTTTGTTCTTATCTTTTGTATGAAGAGCATGTTACTCACTGTGCAAGTGTTTTCTTCCATACTGAGCCTGCAAACTGTCAGCTGTGATAATGTTCTACACTGCACAGCAAATACAAATAAGTGAAGAAATATAAACAAAATAAATAAAAAAAAAAACTTTAGATCTCTCTGAACCAAATGGAGATTTAATTAAAATATTAATAGTAAACAGACATAAAAAGCAATGGGTCACCTGAGAAACATAGTGTTCAGTCCTACTAAACATCTGTACATCTGGACATTCTGTAAACTGTAGCCTGTGATACAGTGACCTAATGGGCATGGATAGCATAGATGTGGCTGGAGCACTCCCGAACGTAATAGTCTTAAGTCAAAAAAATAAAATTTCCACTAAATTTAATAGCTGGAGAAGCGGGGTAAATGCAAAATGACAAGTCTGCTGATATCAGCACAAGGAGTTTTTATAGCTGAAATTTAACATTGGCTGATACTATTTGCTAAACTGGATACCAGCTTCAAGGAGATGCATATCACTTCCTCTCACCTCCTAGGTGCACAAAACAAACAGCCAAACAAAGTTACCATTCAACAGCACAAGGATGAGCAATCTAGTTGATAAACAAATCCAAAATAATACAGTAAATCAAGTAAGTTTGTTTTTTTTATTAGAAAAGCATTAGCATTGTAGTTCAGCTCAATGGCAAACAAAAAAAAATGCATAATAGTTTCAGGAGATACTCCTACCTTTCCCAGAATACTGGTTACAGCAAAAAGAGTGGCATCTAAAAGCATTATTACTTAAAAATCAGTGTTATGACAAAATGAAATGGGATTGAAATGGTGGAAAACTAGGGGTCACTCCATGGATAAATGTTCATCTTCTCATTTAGACAGCATATTCAGGTGGAATTTTCTTTGCAATGGTAGTTTTTTTTTTAAATAATTGTATTGTGAAAGTTAAACCTGCAATTAAGGCAGTACACAGTTGTGTGAGTACAGTTTATAGTGTTCTGGTTGGGGTTGGAGGGTATGCCAGCATTGCCTTGGCAGATGAAGCAGGTCACAGTTCCAAGAGAAAGATCACCTTTCTTAGTACAGAGAGGGAGTAGAAGCTGTGTACTGTACAGCATCATTAGTGGCAGGATGGACTGAAGGCAATGTATTAATTAGTGGCAGGATGGACGGAAGGCAATGTATTAATTAATGTATCAGCCAGGTACTGTGGTTTATTTGTGGGCTTGGTATTTGCATGAAACAAATATAATACTATTCTAAGAATTCAGACAACTGGTGAAAGAGGCAAACAAGTTTATTTGCAAAGAGCCAATCTGGAAAGGGAAGGCACTTTTTTCTGCAGATCAATCTGCATATAAATAAGGTTTCTAACCTTGGGATTACCTCCTAATACTTTAACATATCTATGAACCCTGAGTAGAATTATAGAGAAATAAATCCATATGAAGATGAACAAAGCAGTGCAGGAGAAATTTACATTATCTGTGTGTTATGGAAGAAGAAACGTCATCATTCATGGCACTACTGGATAGAGCTGAAGATTACATGTAATCGCCTTTCTGATCAAAATACATTATTCTATACAGTGTCCATGAGACTAAAAGGTTTGCATGGGTATCATTCATTGAGGATAAACCCACTGCTGTTGAAGTATTAAGAAGTGAAGCTCTGTTATGCTGATTTGGTGCAGTTAACATCAAGGATCTCTGGTGACATTGCAAATAGACAGGAAGGTCCTCTTTGGAAAGAATTTGTAAATAGTGAGAGGAGGTAAAGCTGCATGTTATATAAAGCAGGAAAAGGAAGTGACTTAAAGGGTGAGACCAAATGTATAAGCAACAGATTAAGGTGTTGTCCAGGAGGGTATTAAGAGAGCTGGAGGAATCTAAAATAAATGCTGGTGAACAGGTTTTAAGCATCAAATTGCAAAGCTCAAAGAGGGGGAGCAATAATAATGAATGGAAAAGTTTAGATCATTTTACTGGGCTAAAGGTGAAATTCTGATGAATTGTACAGTATTTAGTCTGAAGGAAAGAGGACTGTCAACCATTTTCAAGTTAATGTACAGAGAAGCATAATACATATTGACAGTTTAGAGTTCTTACTCCATATGTGGTGGCATTATAGGAAGTGATATGAAAATCATGAGGAGATGGGTGATGAGGAGTCAAGACCCTTTCTGCGAAAGCTAAATGCACTAGTTATACTTGAGGAGATCAGACGACAACTAATGAGGCACCTGAAAGGGGAGAACACCTGGTATAGATGGCTTGTGTATTTTATCAACTGTTTACCTTAAAGCTGAAGCATATTTTGACAACACTGTTTTAATAGCTCAGTTCAGGGAGTGACATTTTCTGTACTGTGGAATGATAATTCAATTACTGTCTATCATTACCCAGAAAGTCCTGCTGTGATGTAAATTAGCTGTTGGCCTAAACATTAGTCTAAGGCCATGAAAGGGTATTCACTAGAATACAGCAAACAGTGGGGGGCACCTGGATCAGGATGGCTTCATAAAAGACAGAAGGAGTATCAGTCCTGCATGGGATATTATGAATGTCATGCACTCAGTATATACAATACTAAATTCATTTGTGAAAGTATGTTTACATATAAAGAAAGCGTGGTGACTTAGTGGATAGGATCTCAGTCCTACAGTTCCAGGGCTGGAATTCAGTAATGGAATCCTGACACTGTTTGGATGGAGTCTGTGTGCTCTGCAAATGTTACATAGGTTTTTTTCTGGGTATTTCATTTTCCTGTGAAAGGTGAAATGACACCAAGCCTACTACAGGTTTAGGCTTCCTGAGATAAAGTGATATTGCAGTCACATTTGAAGGCCCTTGTGTATCATAACTGTAGAAGGGCACAGATTTTAAATACTCTTATAAATTAAAAAAAAAAGTTCTTAGAATAACAGGACATACAGTAGCATGAATTTTCTGAAGGATATGAGGTCTGAAACTCAATAATTTGACAAAAAATAGGAAATTTCTATGAGAAATATACTCAAAACATTAGGCAAAAATAAGGACATTCTCTGAAATTCTGGACAGTTGAGAGTTACTGATGCAAAGCAAACTCTGTGGATTGCTCATGCCCTTTACATTGAGAATATTTTCACTGGGTAGGCCAAACTACTAAAAATGGTCCCTTAAAAGTGGTACACCCTGACATTTTTAGTGGGGGACTGCACTGCTATATCGTATGGGAATGGCTTTGTTCCACACCATCTTATTTAAATATACCAATTCTAAGATCATACCACTTTGAAGAAATTAATTTTGATGAACTTGTCCTACTCAAAACATTGCTTCTGATTTAATGCCTGCTACTGAGCTGGTAGGGGGTTGTAATATGAAAGCATCTCTTAGGAGAGCTTCAAAACTGATAGGAAAAGCAAAATATGGGGCAGTACTAGCAATTATTTTAGAAACACTATGGAGTTGTAAAAAATACAAAATGTTAGTCATATGGAATGATGGGACCGCCAATGAAATAATCCTAGTAGCTGACTTGGACTGGCATAAACAAGTCATGTTGATGAAAGAAGGGTGTAAAAGAAAGTTTAATTTCCTTAGGCAATACCTACAGATGGAGAGTGCTGTCTTAGCCACATCAAAAATTATGTATACCCCAGAATAAATGCTTGGTAAAGAAAGTGCAGATAGCTGAAGTTGCTTCTGACAGACATAATAATAAGCACCAAAAAGACTACCAGATTAATATGGTGGTACTGGGGAAGAATGAAAAGACATTAGTTTCTAGTTTCTGTTATTCTAAAAGTATATTAGTTCTGGTTTAAGCACTTGGGCTTCAGGCCAGTTATTTTACATTAAGAAGGTTTGTGGTCTGCACTCTTGTGGGAGGAGAGGCTGGACTCTGCCCTTCTGAGCTGGGAATTTCTGGTTAAAGGCTTATAGTGCCTGCATATCTGAACTGTTTCTTACTGAAATTGATGAGCCTTGTTTGCTGTAGCATAGACTAGATCCAGGCCTGCTGAATCTAGCTTTGTTTGTATAACTTGAGCACTAGTCCAGGCCTTCTTAAAAGTATTTAATTGTATTTATTACTGCTTGGTAGTAACCTGATAGTGTAGCTATCATTCTAAGCCTTTTGGTTTAAGCACTTGGGCTTCAGACCAGTTGTTTTACATTAAGAAGGTTTGTGGTCTGCACTGTTGTGGCTGGACAGGTAACTTACATCCTTCTAAGTTGGGAACTGCTGACTGAAGGCTCAGTGTCTGTTATTCTAAAAGTGTATAAGTTCTGGTTTAAGTACTAGGGCTTCAGGCCAATCATTTTACATTAAGAAGGTTTGTAGTCTGCACTCTTTGGGAGGAGAGGCTGGACTCTGCCCTTCTGAGCTGGGAATTTCTGGTTGGAGGCTTATAGTGCCTGCATATTTGAACTGTTTCATACTGAAATTGGTGTGCCTTGTTTGCTGTCGCATAAACTAGATTCAGGCCTGCTGAATCTAGCTTTGTTTGTATAACTTGAGAACTAATCCAGGCCTTCTTTTTTGGAGAAGGTTCCCCTGCACCCTGTGGCAGGAGTGTGCAGTTAGAACTTATCTGATTGAAGACTACAGGAACAGGGCTCAGTTTTGAGATTTTTTTTTTACTGGTTAATTGGGTAAATTGGTCAAAAGCCTTTTCTGATTGCTTGTAGTCATCTAAAGCTGTTTTAAGTGTATTTTTTACTGTTTTTGCCTTATCTTTTCAAAAACATGTTTCCTTGTTTCCCACCTTTCTAAGCTAGTATAGTCCAGTTTTCAGGCTAGTTCTGAATTCAGGGCTGTGTTACAAGTTTCTGAGTTGCCCATACCTTACTTGGATAGAAGGAGGTTTCTCTGTTCACCTATGAGAGAGGGAGCTTTAAGCAGCCATCTGTCCCTGGAGGAGTGGGTCCAGCCCAGAAGTTAGTAGTTTATAGGCCATTTTGGGCTAATTTCTATCTCTTTCATTTCCCTGCTGTAAAAACCACGTTTGTACGGTTTTGCATGTCCGGGCAGCACCGGTTAGCTAGGGCTAAATAATTCTCGGATCCACCAAGTCTCCCATTCAGTTTTTCCCTTGAAAGTAGTCTAACTCTCAATCTAAGCACTTAAAAAGCATCCTACAGTCCAGCACTTGCTCAGACCTAATAGCAAGCACTAATATACCCCGACACTTGATTGCCCAGCAGGGCAAGGCTCTTTATTTACCCCTCACCAACCAAGTGATTAAGCAGCTCACCCTACTATTCAGGCATGACCAAAGGGCAATTTCAGGTATACTCTCCAGTCCAGCTGGTGAACCTGGGTATCCTGAGGCAATCCAAAAGAATAAAGTCAGCACAACAGGACCCGAAAAGCAACAATTAAGTACAATGCTGTAAATCCCTTTGCGTGGCCAATACCAACACAAACGCAGCTTATTCAAAAGCTTTTATTAGATCTCCAAATTAAAACCAAGCGCTTTCTCCCAGTCACTACCGGGCTTTCTCAAGGTAAAAACCTTGAGAAAGCCCGGTAGTGACTGGGAGAAAGCGCTTGGTTTTAATTTGGAGATCTAATAAAAGCTTTTGAATAAGCTGCATTTGTGTTGGTATTGGCCACGCAAAGGGATTTACAGCATTATCCTGAAGCAATGTTACAACTGCCTCATGTACACAGACAACCCTCTCCTCCTACCACAAAACATCAACATATGCGAGAGATGCAATTATATAGCTAAATTGGAGGCTAAGCTCTCTCCACCCAAGACTGGAACAAGCAGTCATGAGGAGAAGGTTAACACTTGCACCACACCTCCAGCCTCACTTAGACATACTAAACCAGCACTGGCAAAAATACACATAAATACACAAAATCATACTTGGAGGCTCTAAATAAAAACCCGCAAAAGCATCAGAGACCTCCAAAGCAGACACCCAAAAAATTTGCACCTTCCGTCACAAACTAGACAACATATAAAACACAAAATCAGTGTGCCGCGCAATCACAGCCCTTAAGACGAAATAACATACCTAACACGCTAGTAATAGCCGACTCTATAATCAGGCACACTGATGTCCCACTCACTAGGTTGGACAAGGAGAAGTTTACTGTTAGCTGCCTGTCGGGAGCCAGAATCCGCCACATAACACAAGCACTCAGGTCACTCCAGAACAAGTACAAATATGACTCTGTCATTGTTCATGTTGATGTGAATGACCTGAGACGTACCTCCTTGGACTACATGAAAAGAGACATGGAAGAGCTCTCTGATCATGTAGGCCAGGCGGGTATAACCCTGACCCTGAGTAGCATCCTGCCCTCACCAAGAATAATACCGCAGTATAAAGAAAAAAATTATCAATTTCAAAAACTGGCTAAGCTTCTGGTTTCATTTAAAGGGGATCCAGTGTCTGTCAGCCTGGGACAACATGCTCGACAAGCCTTGTTGCTTCGCAAGTGATGGCTTGCACCTGTCACCCCTAGGGTTTCGAATACTGGCCAAGGCTCTTGCGGCACCCATAGTGCCTTTTTTAGGCAAGGCACAAAAGGGCCCACAACAATACCAGAAAAGTGTAGTGTCCCAGAAATCACAGATGCACAGGTGAAAACAGCCCTTTCAAAAGCCAAAAGCACAGAGACAATGGGGCCAGATGGTGTCCCAGGCTGCGTCTTGCATGAACTACAGAACAAACTAACCCCCCACCTAAACACACTGTTCAGCCTCAGCCTCTCCACAGGCTATGTGCCCATAGAATGGCACATGGCAATGGTTATTCTGCTCCACAAAGGAGGGGCCACAACTGGCCCTGGTAACAAATGCCCCATAAGCCTGAAAAGCCTGGTCTGCAAGCCTATGGCGCGCATCATGGAACTCATTAAGAAAGACATTGGGAACCTCCAAACATTTGACCCAACCCAGTTCGACTTTGTTAAGGGCAGATCATGCCTACTAAACCTGGTTGACTTCTTTGAGACAGTCACCAAGGCCATAGATGAGGGGAAGGTGGTTTACGCAGCCTACCTTGACCTCACCAAGGCTTTTGACACCATTCCCCACTCGGGTATTACAGAAAAACTCACCAGGCTGAACATAAACCCCTACGTCATGAGATAGGCTGCCAACTGGCTTACAGACAGAACTCACACGGTAAGAATAGCAGGCTCCAGGTCCGACTCTAAACCAGTCACAAGTGGTGTCCCACAAGGCTCGGTCTTGGGACCCCTACTGTTTGGCATATACTTCTCAGAAGTACAGGCAAACACAGGAGGACTATGGCTAACCAAGTTCACCAATGACTGCAAACTGGGAGCCATAACTGACTCTCCGGCTGACATGGACATTCTCCAAAAGGGCCTTACTGAGATGGACACCTGGTGTCAAAGTCATGGTCTCAAGCTAAATGACAAAAAAATGCATAGTCATCCTGTTTGAGAAAAACAAAACACCCATGAATTACCACATAGATGGCAGCCCCCTTAATACAGAAGAGGTAATAAGAGATCCTGGGACCCAGGTAGATAGTCATCTCTCCTTTGACAATCATATTGCCAAAGTAGTTAGGAAATCCTTCTATGTAGCCCATCTAATTACTAAAGGGTTCGCATCTAGAAATAAAGAGGTTATAGTGCCCCTCTACTCGTCACTCATCAGACCCATCATAGAGTACAATGCCCCATTTGGGATGTTCCTCACAAGACACTTCCAACAGCTGGAAAGACCACAAAAGTACCTCACCAAGAGGATTACTGGCCTCAAACATATATGCTATGCAGCCCGACTGGAAAAACTCCGGCTGTACTCAGTGGCATATCGCTTACTCAGAGGTGATCTCTTTCTGACTTACAAAGCCATGTCCAACTCAGAATTGATGGACATGCTCCACCTAAAGAAATCCAAGTCACTGCGAGCCACTCGCTCTAGTGAGCTAAACCTCACCATAACAATAAATAGAATATGCTGGAGGGATAGATTCCTGTCACAGAGACTCCCCATGCTTTAGAACAAAATTCCTAACTATATTAGGCAGAGCCCCTCACTAACACTCTTCAAGAGAAACCTTGATGAGTGGATGGGTAACAGAAAATACACTCCCGGGATCACTTCATTGGCTCTTCTTGACAGAGGCTCAGTTAATTAATCAATGGGGTGGCGAAAGCTGATACACTCTGGCTAGGCTTATAAATGCCCTCGGACAGATAGCCTAGTACCTACCTATGAACCTATGAACAGCAGGTGAAAACTGATTTGCTCTTCTTAGTAGGGCTTACCTTTTTCCAAACATGGTAGTGGTGGCAAAAACATGGTATTGGCAGTAATGTTACCATCAAAATGTAATCATGCAAAGTCAGCATGCTTAAATAACTGCTGTCTATGGCCAAAGCATTATGATGGTTATTTTCATATATATATATATATATATATATATATATATATATATATATATATATGGGTCTACTTCAAAAATTGATCTACCACATCATCGAAACCCAGTTCATCAGGAACCACATCATCAAACATCGAAAACTAACCCCGGGAAAAGAACCACTTGGCCACCATGGTGAACTTTGCCATTTCTCCACTGTAGTGTGATCTCGGAGTTAGTATATTTTGTTAGGGGGTGTGGGGGGGTGAAGCCCTCCACTCTGGTGGGTGTTGCTGTATTTTTTGTTTTTTTTTCTGTCCTGGTGGCCAAGTAGTTCAGTTCCTGGGTTTAGGGTTTGCAGTTCCAGATGTTCGATACCTTAACGTTTTGATGATGTGGTCTCATTGAACTAGGTTTTGACGATGCGGTTGTGGATGTGGTTGTGTTTTGAAGTAGACCTGTATATATATATATATATATATATATATATATATATATATATATATATATATATATATATATATATATATATATATATATATATATATATATATATATATATATACACACACACACACACACACACACACACACACACACATATATATAAATAAATATACATATATATATATATATATATATATATATATATATATATATATATATATAGGTCTGTCCAAGTGGTGGAGTAATTGTGAGTTCAACAGATGAGATTACCCTTCATCTCTGTGTTTAGGTGCTCTCCTAGCAGGGGGGATTTGGGATTTATGGCCCCTTGATATAAATGGTAATAACAGTTGTCTTGGTTACTGTCTTCCAGGTTTAAAAGTAATGTGCTCACAGTCTACATTAAACTGAATTTTTAATATACTGATAAATGTTTAAGTTCATGCACTCTAAGAATGAAAAGTCTTTCCTTAAAAACCTTAACTGCCTTTGCCAAATCAATGTGCAAACCAGCTATACACAGTGAGAAAGTACAGTCAGTAATGATGATGCATATCAGCTGTTGTGAACTACATTTGCATTGGTGAGAGTTAGACCTCACTACTGAGCACTAGTATGAGCTCAGCTGATTAAGCAATTTGTTACTGTGTATGTGCATTCAACACAAAAATAATTGCCACTAGATGTATCTAGGGGAATGTTTGTCTTTGCACTAACACCCTGTATAATGCTTTATGATTTTAACTATAGAATGGATCCTTATGATCAATCAGTACAGTGCTTTGTACTATGCATGCCATGAGTGTTTCTACATATACTGCATGTGCTAGGCAGCAGTTAAGCATGCATATGTTACGCAATATATTTCCTTTATATATCTGCTTTCTGCTGAACAGGAAGTGTGAAGATGTGGGTTATAGATGCTGTGGTGGTTATTGCCATCAGCAGGATTATGTCAAAGGGAATAAACTACTTGGCTATGGTCATGGACAGGTCGTAAATGAATTGTGGCACTGCCACTAATTTTCAGTCTTTATTTATAATGCATTTAGTTGTATAATGTTATTTTTCGCCTTATATCTAGTCAAACAGTTTCTGTCATGTTTTCTTAATTTTATATAACCCTTCTCATAATAGCTCCCCACTAGAAATTACAACCTTATTCAATAGCTACTTCACAGAAAGTATTACCTCCCTAACTAAAAAGATTCAACCCCATCAAGTGCTTCTACCAACCCCCCCCCCATAACACCCAATCCTACTTATTCAGTGAACAGTTTGGATGAAAATCATTTTCCATACACCATACAAACTATTGTTTCTTTTACTTCTCCACCAGTATCCCCATCTGAACTCAATTCACCCTCTATATCCATTGCTAGCAACTTCCACTTAGGACCAGTCTCCACATCAATGATAAAAAAAAAAAAAAAAAAAAAAAAAAAAACCTCCCACCTGAATATCCAAATATAGCTGTTGATACCATAGCATACCCAGTGTCTCTATCTTTATCAGCAGATCAGTATGCAAATCCTGTGCACCCTCGCTGTAGAAAAAATCCTATATTATCCCTCCTCATAAAGGTGGTATCTTAGCTTACATCTCTAACTTTCGGCCTATTGCAATATTATCACGTCTGAAAAATTCTTGTAAGATGTATTCATAATCCTCCACTACTCCTTCACTATATTCTCCAAGAATGGCTCTTAACATTCACCCAACACACAGTACAACTACTGCATTGTATCATTCACTGACGCCATAAAACAAATACAGGGACTCAGACAAACTTGTTTCCTCCTTATTCCTTGAGCAGTCAACAGCTTTTGATACAGTTCCTCATCCTAAACTCCTGTATAAACGGCCTCAACTAGTACTGTCCTCTTTTTCACTTCTGTGCTTCAATAGCTATTTAAGTGGCTCCAGTCTGTATATCGGCAGAATACTCTCTTTCAGCACCTGCAAGCCTCCACTGGTGTACTGCACAGCTCTATTCTTGGTCTCATCCTCTTTAATATCTTTATCAATGACCTCTTCACAACCGTAGGCCCAGCCTCTCTTATACAACATGCTGTGGATTCTACCCTTATATGCACATCTAATAACTTGCCTCAACTCCTCCAAATCACTCAAGAGGATTTTTCCTCAGTTGGGAAATGGAGTCATATTGTCCAGCTACTACTCATCCCTAAACAAAAAAAAAAAGTTACTGCTGTTTTTTCTGCAAATCATTCATGGCTGATAAAGCAAATTTTGAAATATTTTCACTAAACAAAAGAAAAATTGAAGTAGTGTCCCTTACAAAACTTCTTGGAGTGACTATAGATGATAACCTTAACTTTGACCTGCATGTGCAAAATAACATAAAAAGACTCAATAAAAATTAGGAATGCTCTACAGGTATAAAAAGTTCCTTGGCAACACCACCAAAACCACTGTTGCCACTATCTACCCTCATCAATCATAGCATCATAGGAGATTACTGGCTAATGACCCCATGGTCCTTACAAGCCTAACCAAGTTCAACCCTTGTTCCCAAGAGTGGCTGTTTCAAGCAGACACTAAAATCAGCAGCTATTGCCCCTGTCCAAGAGGGACACAGGTGGAACCACTAGGATGAATTTCCGATTACCCATCCAGTCATCCAAATTGTGCTTAAATAGGGCCAATGAGTGGCTTTGTTTAACATGAACAGGAATCTTGTTCCAAAGATGGGGCAACCCTGTGACACATATCTGTCTCTCCAGCAAGTCCTGTTGATGTCACATACCAGGTTACAGTCCTTTGAGCAAGTGACCCCTGTGCCATTTGACTTGCGAATGTGTAGCATTTCCATTAAAGCTGGGTCAGATATTGCTCTATATGCAAGGCACAGGTTGCCTCTGAGTAGTCTGTATTACACAGAGTAAAATAACAATGATTTCAGTCTGTCTATATAAGACAGATCTTGAAGACCCTAAATTTTCTTTGTAAAGAACCTTTGTGGTCTCTCCAATTGCTGCAGGTGTTTGGAAAGGAACATACCAAAGGGAGTGTTGTTCTCTATTATTGGCCCTGATGAGGGAAGAGTACTGGGGGTTATAACCTCTTTTTTTCTGTAGGCAGTACCCTTACTTATGAGAAGAGCAATATAAAATGCCCTTCTTACCACTGTGGAGACATGGTGATTGAAGTTAAGGTTGCTGTCAACCTGTTTACCTAGATCTCTCAACACTAACTGTGTGCTTAGGGTATTGCTATTGATGTGGTAGTTTGCAAGAACATCACCCTTAAAGAAGGGGGTAATGTTGCATTTTTTTGCATTAAGTTTAAGGCCATGACTTTGGCACCAGTCATTAGTCTGTGTAAGACCTTTTTGCAGGATGTTGACATTGCTAGCGGTTTCAATGATCGTTCCCAGTTTGCAGTCATCACCAAACTTTTTCAGCCACAGTCCTTTAGCTTTAGTCTGTACTTGGGGGAAGTAGGTTCCAGGCAGTAGGGGTCCCAGAACTGATCCCTGTGGAACACCATTGGTTACGGGTCTGCTGGAGGAGGTGGAGTCCCCTATTTTGACTGTATGAGTTCCATCAGTGAGCCAGTTTGCAACCCACCTGAGAATATATGGGTTAATACCCAGCTGGGTGAGTTTATCAATGATGCTGAGTAGGGGATTGTGCCAAAGGACCTGGCTAAGTCTAGATAGGCCATATGCACAAATTTGTCTTTATCTATGGCTTAGTGACTGTCTCAAAGAAGTACACCTAGTTTAACAGGCATGATCGCCCCTTGATAAAGTCAAACTAGGTCAAGCATTTGGAGATTTCCTATCTCTTTCTTAATAAGGTCCATAATGATTTGTTTCATGGCCTTGCAGATAAGGCTGGTTAGGTTAATGGGGTCTATAGTTCCCAGATTCCATGGATGCACCCCCTTTTTGCAAAGGAATGATGGTAACTGTTTTCTATTCTGCTGGGATGAAGCTATTGCTTAGGCTGTCATTGAAATGCGTGCTCAGTGGTGATGCTAATTTCTGTTTTAACACATGTAGAACACAGTCCAGGATGTTCTCTGGTCCCATAGAGGCTGTGTTTTTGACCTTGGAGAAGGTATTTAAGACATGCTCCTGGAGATACTAGGCAGGGGACAGGTGTTAGGGATACTTTGGGGTATATGTGGCAGAGACGGGGGGGGTGAAGTGTTTACTGAACCTATCAGCCGGCAAGTTTGTTATAGCCACAGGTTCTATATATGTAGTACCATTAACTACAAGTTCTGCACAAATCTGAGCCTTACCTTTGAGGTTATGGATGCAACCAAAGAATGTCTTGTGGTTATCCTTAGTTAGGGAAGCTAATTTGGATTCGTAGTTAGCTTTGGAGGACTTCACTAGGAGTCTAATTTGTTGTTTAAGTTGAGGAGGGAGTATTTCCAGTTTTGAGACCGTTCCTTCCTACTCTTAGACAGCAATTCCTTTCTCCTACTATATAGCCTACTAATGGCAGTTGTCCACCAGGCAGATTTGTTTTTCCTTGAAGATCTTGCTTTGGTTCTATTAGGTACAGCACAGTCAATACAACTGTACAGGTGTGTGTATAAAGCATTGGTGTATAACTCAGCATAGGCGTCTGTTCCATCAGTGGGGGAGGGGATATGAAGCTATATATGTCATCAGGTAAGAGGTTGTAATTGGCCTTGAAGTTTTTAGTGTAGTTGTTGCTGGGGAGGGGGGCTTGTGTTATAGTTACTTCTAGCAAAACTGATTTGTGGTCAGATCTCACCAGGGATGGCCACACATTGGAGGGTTGTGCAGTGGTCCCCCATGTTGGTGAACACCAGGTCCAGGATGTTTGAGCCCCTTGTGGCTATGTCAACCAGCTGGTTCAGAGCACTGGAGTTAAAAAAGTCCAGGAACCTTTGGGCAAGTGAGTTAGAACATATATAATTTACCTAGTCTATGGACGGGAAATTGAAGTCACCTAAAATCGGGATGTTTGGTTGTATCTTGATTGACTCAAGTAGATCCAAGTAGGCTGAGTGGATGTCCTGATTCATGGAGTGGGTCCTATAGCCGACAATGACCTGAAGAGGGGTCTTACCTGCAATCAATTGCACCTGAAGTAATTCAAGGGAATTGTGCTGTTTAACCAATCTAGAGGTGTATTTATTTTTAATGAATATTGATACACCACCTCCTTTAGTTCTCATGCCTTCAGCTGGTGGTCTGAACGTGTGGAAGGAAATGTAACCTGGTATAACTGGGGTGCTCTCCGTAGCCTTAAACAAGGTCAGAGTGACTGCACAAATGTCAGCATCTTCCAGGGTGAGGACTGCTTCCAGTGAGTGCAGTTTTTGGTTTAAACTCCTATCATTTAGCAACATAACCTCAAGGCTGTTTTGGAGGGTATTTTTACATTGGCAATTTTGTTCTTGTGACATTGCCTAAAAAGGCACTATGGGGATGGCAAGAGCCTTAGCCAGTAACTGAAATCCCAGGGGTAACAGATGAAGAGCATCTCTGGCAAAGCATTGAGGAATGTTGACCATGTCATCCCAGGCTGACAGATATTGGACCCCCTTCTAATGACATCAGAAACTAAGCCAAATGCATAAGTCAATCATTTTTTGCTTGTATTGAGGTATCATCCTAGGTAAAGGTAAAATGCTGCTTAAGGCTAGGGACATACCTGCCTGAGACACAATCCAAGAGATTAGTTATGTCTCTCTTCATATAGTCCAGTGAGGTACATCTGAAGTCATTCACACCAACATGGACTATGATGGAGTCATATCAGTGCTTGTTGTTCAGAGACTTGAGTGCATGTTTGATCTGGTGGATCCTGGCACCTCACAGACAGCTGACCGTATCCTTTTCCATATCCAACCCGGTCAGAGAGACATCTGTGTGTCCCACAAGTGAGTCGCCTATGACTAAGATATTTGTTTTTGTGTTACGCCGTAGGGGCTTGACTGGTAAGACACTGGTGAGTAATATATTATGTATACTATGTTCTGCAGAGGATGTATTATGTGAGGTGTGTTTGTGTTTGGTTTGGTTTAGGTAAGCATCTTATAAGGACCTCAGCATATGTAGGTTTATGTGTTTTTGGTTTGGTAGGTGCAGGAGGTGAATTGTGCATGCTGACTTCTCTCCTATATATTTTTCCCATCCTAACCAACTTTCAGGCTACAGTTAAAAATAGGCTATAGGCATGCTATAATAAGGTTGCAAAATGTGCAACCAGGAAACAACACCGCAGCCACCACTGTATTGCACTTAAGGCTTTGAATTGACTCAAACTGCCTCACCACTTAGATTCCATACAGCTTATCTATCTCCATACACAACATTATTCACAAAGCTGATGACTACCCTGCTTTTACTTCTATTTTTCATTCACATCACCCTAATAAACTACTTTACTCTAATGAACAACATCTTCTCAGCATATATAAACCCCACAAATCTACTGGCCAAACTCTCTATTCATTCTCTGTTGCTAAAAATGGAATTCTATCCCTCCACAAATTAGATCTGCCATTAACCTCTCCAACTTCAAACTACTACTAAAAGACTAAGTAAATACAACCTTTCTCTGCTACTGCACTGCCCCAGGCTGAACTAGTCCTACCCTCCTTCCACCATCAGCATACTTTGACTAAGTTTAGAGAGAAGGAACTTTCTCAAAGATCTAGTATATGTTTGCCTAGGATATATTATCTAGTCAGCTCTGTTCCAAAGAGTGTACTTGATATCATCTGTATTAACTGAAACTTATCAATACCTTACCTATTGGAAAAGTTATTTTTCAACTTGTTATACCTATCTAAAGCAGCAAATCTGTACATACAGATTCACACTGTATGACCTGAAGCTGAATTTTTATTTAGTTAATATGACATTCTTCTGTTTTAAACTTTGTAATAATTTTATTTAACTGTGACCATATTATGTTAATGCGGAGCATTTCTCCCTGGGCCTTGCCTGAAAATGGGATACTATCCCAGTCAGACTTTCCCTATGAACAAATATCAAATAAAAAAAAAAATAATAAAATATCGCATTACCACCCCATCATATATATGGGTCTATATTAGAACATCGAGGTTTAAAACCTTTGAATGTTCTAATATCGAACCCTACGGAGTGAAAGCTGTTAATATCGAAACAACAGAAACTCAAATTCTTTCCTAGGGAAAGATTTTGGTTGTCTGTTTCTGTTGCTTCGGTATTTTCAGTGCTGTGGTGGAAAGTTACGAGTCAGGTTCAGGTAAGTGTGCGATTGTGTGGATGTGAGGGTTAGGGCGGGTTAGGTGAGTTAGGGATAGGGAGCGGGTTAGGTATGTGTGCGACTGTGTGGACATGAGGGTTAGGGCGGGTTAGGTGAGTTAGGGTTAGGGAGCAGGTGAGGTGTGTGTGCGATAGTGATGGACCTTAGGGTTAGGGCTTGGGTTAAGGTAAGTGGATAGCTAGTGGTGTGTGTATAGTTTAGTGCAGGATTAGTTGTAATATTTTAGGTGTATGTGTGTGGACTGCTGTTTGTTTGGTGTGCTTGTGTTGTGTATATGTTTGGTGTGCATTGTGTTTGGAACAGCGATTTTTTTCTATAGGAAAAAAATCGCTGTTCTGACAGTTCGAGATAGTAAGCTTTTGCTTACATAGGGTTGATTAATCACCGTTCGCTTCTTTAAGTGGTCAGTGATCTAATATAGACCCCCATATATTTTGCATATAGGTTCATAGGTGTGCACTAGGCCAATGGCCCTGGAGCCTTTACAAGCCTAGCCCATAGAAGTGCCCTGGCATCATGCTGCCATCAGTTCCCAGTGCCTTTATCAAGTAGAGCCACTGGAGTGATCCCCAGGGTGAAGTTTCTATTTCCCATCCACTCATCAAAATTTCTCTTGAAAAGGGCCAGTGAGGTGCTTTGCTTGACATGTATGGGAAGTCTATTCCAGAGCATGGGCAGTTTCTGGGTTATGAACCTGTCCCTCCAGCATATTCTTTGATGATTGTGGTAATATACATGCATACATTCTGCTACTTTTGTTGAACAGTGCTTTACATTTGTTGACACAATTTGGTTGACTAAACAGATGGTCAACACCTGTCAAAAGTAACAGATTGGATGATTCTCAAGGCTGGTGAATTTGCCCTTTCCACAAGAATTGTGTGATCTCGGAGTAGGTATATATAATTAGCAGGAGGTGTGGGGAGCACAGCCCCATGTAAAAAACAATGTTTTCTTTTTTGTTTATGTAAAAGTATTTGCATGTGCTAAGATTCATTCTCACATTATGCAGGTTGACAATAGTGCCATTTGAAGAAGTTATATATATATATATATATATATATATATATATATATATATAAGCAAAAATTTAAGTTGGTAAATTAATGTTAAATTAAAAAAAACTATATATAGTTATATATATATATATATATATATATATACACACACACACAGACACAATTATCTATACTCATGTCACCTTTTTAATCAGACTGTCCTGAGCCTTCTGACCAACCACATCTTACTTTGCACTACTGTTGTTTCCATTTTTCCTAACATGCATCTATTCAAGATGTATACTGTTAATCTTTCATTCTTGTGTTTCTTTGTTGTACTGCAGAGTATTTTTTTGTGTGCAAGGTATATTTACATTCAGCCATCATCATTGTGTTTGTGTATCTATGCAGTATGATTAACACTTTTTTCCTCACTATTCATAGTACTTGTGTCTCCTCACTGTCATATGCATCCGGTGTTCTGCTTTGTTACACACGTTCATCTCTAATGAGTTATGTTATAAGCTTTGCTTATATTCTACTTATATGTCCTTTTAACTGATTTTAAAGTATAGGTGGACAGTGTAGGTGGACATCTTTCTGTTTCTTGGACAGGCATACCATTACAGACAGACAGCATGCAAAGGTGGTTATAGTAATCTTAGCTCTGTCCTGTCTGTGGTCAATAGTCACCCTGACCAGCCCTTGGCATTTTCTGACTGCTTCTTCCATATACTTAGACCACATGGTTCCTGCATGTAAAAATGTCGTCATCCTATGTGTGCATGCAATGCATTTTCGGTGTGCTTACTATCCACACTCATTGTTTTACCAATCATAGAATACCCCAAGCAACACTTTCTCTCTCATTTCTACAGACCTCAGTTTTCATATTTGTATTAAAACATTCTTCTGAGATATTCCACATGGCAATAGTATACATGACAATGTAATACTAAGGCCTAGGTATGCACCCAGTTTGTCAAGTGCCACTGTGTTCTTTGCCATTCTCCTGTTTTGTGCTATGATACCGGTTGTGATATTTTGCTGTTTAGTGCTTTCATAAGTGTCAATGCATTGTGTCTCAATGCTGTAATGCATGCTATTTTGTTGTGTAAGGTCATCCCATGCCATTGTGTCAGTATAGCTTAACAGTTTAACTTATCCTTCTGAACAACACTCGTGGAAATCACCTAGAGTTATGCCTTTTCTACGTTTCTTGAATCCTCTAAGCAATTTGGTTTGTTCAGTGCTGTTTTTTATTCAGAATAGCATTTTTCATATTATTTCTGTTAATATTTTTCCTTCAGTTTTTTTGTACACCACACTCAAAACCATGTTATAATATGCATATTGTGACTGACCTTGAAATCAAGCAAATTTGCAGCATATTTCATATAGCGAGCTGCCAAGAAGTTTCTAAATTGTCTTCACATGTTGCCACAAATGTGGATTAGTAAACTAAACTGAAACAGATTAAAATGTTTTACCCAGTGGCTGTTACTTCCCTATCTAACATACAGAGTTTAATGAAGCCAGCAAGATAAGATTCAGAAAAGCATACCCATGTATCATTTCCTGTACCAAATTTCTAAAACTCTGTAGAACTTTTGATTTATTTAATGTGATCAAGGGAATATTATGTAACTGTTTAAAAAGAAAGAAAAAATTAATGTCAGAAAAAATTGTCCACAAATTAAATAAACAATTCAATGGCATAAACAAAATGATTTAAACAATAATAAGAGAAACACGCTAATAATAATAACAATGACTGTCCATAAATCCCATAATACAATTGAGATGCATGTTTTTTAATGTGTATAGTGTGAATTTACCACATTATATTGATAAACTCTAACTGCTCAAACATGAATTAACATTTTAAGTACATATATTTAGCCCAAAAACAAGCTACAACAATTTCATAATCTATACTGTGGATTAACTGCTCATCAGTTTTAAGACAGATAAGCACTGTTGCTGACCTTTTTTATTGCATTATTTCTTCAAAATCAAATGATCCATCTAGTATTATAAACTTGAACTTTCTGTCTTTATAAGATTAGCATCCAAGCAGAGGAGAATGTGCTATATCCACAAAATATACGATACATAATCTGACTTTTTTATTATCCTCAAGAGTCAGATCTAAGACATTTTGAAATAAAGCTTCACAAAACAGAATTTGGGGTTCACAGACAGGAAGTAACTTTAATTAAATATTGTGAAAGTTGAAAAGTTTTTACAGCTCCAATTTCTGCAAAAAAATTATAACAATCTCTACAGTAGTTAGTTTCTCTAACAATAGAACTGTACAGTGTGTGTCTATTCAAAAAGAGTTCATGTAAGGTGAAAGACTACCAGTTTTAGAGAGATGACATTTGTTTTAGCTGCATTGTCATACAGCACTGAGGGAACTGTCACTTTTACAATCTAGTTATGTCATTACTTAGATAAAAAAATCACTCTTTTTTTCAGCTTAAAGCCATATTCTGTTCCTGAAGATGTTTAATGATAACACAAACTATACTTTGAAACATGTGCATGCTTAATGGCATAATGTCTATTTAATTACACAAGAGAAAAAACTCTAATCTAATTTTGGTTTACAATAATGATCTACAAATGTGGTGGTTCCAGAAAAGACTTTCCTAGTTCATACTTACCTTGCAAGTAAAGGTAGGATGTGCTGAAATCTTTTGAAGTCTGCATTCTGTCACAGATTATGGCTTTAAACATTTCACTTACATTGAAGCTAGTATCTTTACAATCAAACCCAGACAGATCTTTTACATTAATAAACAATGGTTTTACATCTGTAGCATGATTTTTTTCCAGTTTGATGCTTGTATAATAAAATGCCAGATTCCCTTTTGTTTTTCATCCTCACACCTCAGTAAAAACTATTGAAACATTCAGTCAGGGAACATGCACAGTTGCAGCATTACTGTAATTGAGTTCTTACTTTAATATAAAAGTTACATTATCATAAGTAACAAAACAGTTCTTTTGTGCTTTTCATTTCTTTTTTTTTCTTAGAATATTTAGTGACGATTGATGGTTCTGGTGCACAGTACAACGTACAAGTGAAATGAATATGATTTGCATTGTTAAGGCATCCAATCTGCTGGTTTATATTTATGTGAAAGACAGAGAAATATACAAGCAAACTTAAGAAAGAAAGTATTTCCATAGAGTTCTATGATGTTTCTCTCCACACTTAATGCACAAAATGTGACCATCACTCCAATGGGGAGAGAGAGAGTTTCCATGCATATTAATAGTCTTAAAACGGTGTTAGGCTTTGAAAGCTTCCAAAGCAAAAGATACATTGTTTTTTTAAATCTATGTAAGTAAATGCTACAAGAATAATATGCTACGTTTTGCCATATTATTGAAAAAACATTTTAACTTACAAATAATACAAAAATAGACAATGGAATTTGGATGGAATAAAAAAAAATGTAAGCATGGTTTTAAACAATACTAGAAAAAAAACTAAATACAAATGAAACATTAAAAAAATCACATTTGAACAGCTAGTACATCTGTAAGTAACCAAACAAATCGGCACTTTCCACATAGCAAACAATACACAATAAAATAAAACAAGGGGGTTAAAAGCAATATACAAATTACAAAGATAAATACATTATTTATATGGATATTTTACAAAATCCCCTTACAAACAAAGCTTTTTAAATTCAGATTTGCAAGTATGTGCAAGCTAAACAATGTGAGCTCATAATGCAAAAAAAAATGCAGTAAAATCTTTAGTGATACTGAAAAAATTAAGACATTAAAATGTATAAATATTAAAATGACAACTTTGGCAAAAAAAAATCACAAAATCTACAGTATTTATACTACATACAAAACACAACAGCAAAGAAAATGTCACCTAATGCATCATTGTAGCTTTGCTGGATGTTTGACCAAGACATTTTAAGAGCATTTTTCCACACAGTGCTAGCACCATTCATGTGAAATGCGAGATAATTCTTCATAACAACACCTTCCATTCTCATCAAATAATATGAGTGCCTTCTTTTTTTGTTTACTTCTTATTTGATATCAGAAACTGACTAGAATATTCTACTTAAAGTTTCTCTAGGTATAACAGATTAGCCTGCATATCAGGAAAACCAGTGATACAGCAGCCTGGAAAGTAATTTACTCCTAGTATCTCCTAATCATTTCATTTCCCAGTGCTTTATTTGGCTGAATGGTATAGGACCGAACTATACGTAGTTCTAGGGGATATATTTTTGTATGATGTTAGTATACCATTGCCATTCTAAATTTCTAGGGGGAAAAAAAGCAAAAACAAAAAATGATGTTCAACATTTATACATACATGTGAAAAATGATTGTAACACACATGGCCTAATGTTAACACAAAGGGCGGTCCCATTCTCTCTCATTGTTACATTTAGCAAAGCGTGTTCATATCAGACATCACCAAACCTCAAAATGATTATCTTCTCTAATCTAGCTATATCCAAAGTCATGACATTTTATACAGAATGGGAGAGTGAGTAACCATCCTCACCCATCTCCCTAAGGGATAAACATATATGCTGTCTATACTTTTAGAGACTAATAATGAATCTTGCATAGTATGGGTAGAGGAAAGATGATACCGTAATAGTAAACACAGGCATGACTTCTTCATTTTCGATATCAAAATGATCATACTTCAGAAAGATGCCAAAAAAGATTTAGAATGTCGGTATTATCCATCTACAATGTATCACTTGGCACCTATAAAACATTTTGATCACCGATACAAGAAAACAAAAATTCCAATTTGCCATTGTTTGCCAATAGTTCTTTTAAGTATTCTGTTACTTTCTTGCCCAGCTCACTCACCTTTATAAAGATCATAAATTAAAATGTTGAGTTCCACTGATTGTGTCCCGTGTGTGTTTGACAGTATACAAAAGGCAGATATTAACAACTGACAGCTAGATTCATGAAAAAAGAAACTGACTGAAAAGTTGATTTCTTGTCAGCAAAGAATAAATACTTCTCCCAAACATATGGGATATAGAACAGTTACTGACACCTTGCACTTGTAGATTCAACACCACGTCAGTATTTGCAAGGTAGTAGATTTAAAAAAAAAATCTGAAATTACAGTTTCCTCTTTAAAAAGGCCTGAGTTATAAGTTCTTTCCTGCTTGCAGATTTGGGACACACTTCTTTGTCTAGCAGAATTCCAACGTCTTCAACAGATAAACAAACATTTCAAGGCAATTCCTTTACATTGGAGGAACAATCATGCCAGATATAGCTGTAATAAAACAATTCAGAATTACTTTACTTATATATGAAATGGAGATTTTCAACAACTAACCACAAAAGTTAAATGTAGGTATTACTGTAAGCTTAATAAATAATTAACTTAAAGTATTCCCATGCAGTCTGAGTTTTAAAAAATGTCCAGCCATGGCTTTGTGTATATATCAAAAATGAAAGAAAAAGCCACATATAAACACTGTCACATTTATACAATTCTATTAGAGAATGTTTCCAAAGCTCACAAGCTTAACAGCACCACAGAACCAAAACATGTATTTTTATCATACTGCTAAGCATGCATTAGTGATAAAATTATGTTTAATAATTTTACAGTTCCCCTATTTAATGATTAGATAATGAAGTGCAGAAGACAGTACTATTAAACCAAAATAAATAATTTTACCCACTGTGCATCATAACAAGAGTTTCACATGCCACAAGAAAACTCATTACATGCAGTGTAATTTTACTGTAAACACTAACTTTTGCTTTGATGATATTTAACAGCTCCCATTTCTTGCATGTTCATTTTTTTAATTTTCTCTAATATGAAAATGTAAAATGGCCACCAACAAAATTCTTACTTCAATCAATATCAGATGATTTTTGTCAGCAGAGTCACTTCTATCATGGGGTTACATATGGGCATTTCAAATGACCATCAAACAACCAGCATAGGACAGTACAAAGGAAGCCCTTCATTCAGAATGCATGTTACTGTGGCTGATCCAACTTAACAGCATGATGCATGGGACCTGCATGCATCAGGCAATGGAAAAAGCTGCTTACGAGCATAATGCATGGGGCCTGCATGCATCAGGTGATGGAAAAAGCTGCTTAAGAGCATAATGCATGGGACCTGCATGCATCAGGTAATGGAAAAAGATGCTTAAGAGCATAATGCATGGGACCTGCATGCTTCAGGTAATGGAAAAAGCTGCTTAAGAGCATAATGCATGGGACCTACATGCATCAGGTAATGGAAAAAGCTGTAGCAACGCTGCAGATATGTTCTGATTATAGCTACTAGACATACACTGAATTGGTATTTCATAGCAGCTTACAATTATCACAAAAAGCTAACAAAAATGTTAATAGTATAGGCAATGCATTTAATATCTGAATAAATGGAGTTGCTGAAATAACTTAGAAATGTCTGGAAACTAACTAAATAACTCACAAGAGCAAGGCTAGTATAGCATGAGTTGTCTTCCAAGATTTATGATGAAAATTTTAAGAAGGGACTGTTTGCTTGAATCCTCCCGAGTGACAGATGCACACATGCATACATATGCACATACATGAACACACACACACATCTATATGCACGTACAGTAGTAAATTTTGTTCCAGTCTCATAATCTTCACCTCAAACTAAGTTGCTTTTGACAGCAGTCATGTGACCCACAATGACAAGTAACTACATATTCTCTTTGTAGCTATTATTGCTGAAAATAAATTGAAAATGTAAGTGAAATTTTCAGTCAGATTTAGCTCCAGGGCAAACATGCTTAGCAGACTCCAAAGATGAAAAATAAAATAACACAAATGAAGAATGGGATTACATCATCCTAGCATGCAAATAAAAACAATCTAGGACACAGTCTGTAAAGTATAAATTATGTAAACAATGTATTTCCTCTATGCACTATTTCTCTGACTTGCTGATTCTTAATAATGTGTATTTACAGTGAAATGTTTGCAATTTCTTAGGATGCCCAAACAAAGAAATCTATCTTGTCTAAGAATTCCATTTTTAAGGAGTTGTACATGAGTGTCCATAATTCAATACCATCTAATACAATGGGGGCTTTTTCTTCTATGGTGACTAAAATGGACTCACCACTTTTTAAGCTAAAAAGGTTGTCCATTGTAGACTTATATAAAAATGTATCACGTTACAACAGCATATTCTCACTACACTGAAAATAGTTATGTTCATGCATGTCCTAGTCTTCTGCTATGGCACATAGAGCTGGGAGGACCACAGCATATTATCTTTGTTTCACTGTTAGTTTCTGCCACCTATCATAACTGCAGATGTAAAATGTTAATTGGCCTCCTGCACCTCCTCACCATTTGTTAAAACCACGCTGAGAATCTGGTTAGATTCCAGCACTCCATTTCTTTTAGGTGCAAGGGTCATGCCTTCCTCTATTTGCATGTACCTCATATATAAGTTCATGTATCAGCTGAGAATCTGGTTAGATTCCAGCACTCCATTGCATGTACCTCATATATAAGTTCATGTATCAGCTGAGAATCTTTTAGGTGCAAGGGTCATGCCTTTCATGTATCAGCTGAGAATCTGGTTAGATTCCAGCACTCCATTTCTTTTAGGTGCAAGGGTCATGCCTTCCTCTATTTGCATGTACCTCATATATAAGTTCATGTATCAGGTGGAGATAACAGGAGTCAGTGTGGCATTTTAAACTGGACATACAAATAACTTTACTGCGATGTCGTATGTGTACTCACATTGGATGCCACTTATGCTGTTTTATCTCCAAAATGGCCCATATATTAAAGGCTTGTAATGATTTTCAGAACTAACACTGGGCACCTTTTAAGCCACTAAGGATATATAATTATGACACCGAATTCATAATTATTGGTTAGGTATGCTGAATTCTCTACTGTAGTTAGTAGCACAAACACATTGTAAGCCCATCTTTTCTCCTATATAGCAAAGGGTCAAAAAGTCCTTTTGATTTCATGGTGCCTCTTAAGATTACTTAATCCAAACATCTTTTACACATATGCAGTCTTTCTTCTCAGTACACTTAGGCACAATAGGAAAACAATGCTTATGATTTATGAAAGGTTCTTGACCTACCAGTCAACAAGTATTTTTAAGCAATGATTGTAAAATAGCATGACTTTTCTTGGCAGACAAATACAAAATGTGTGCCCAAATAAAATCAATGCTAAGAAACAAGTAAAGCAAATTTATATCAGCTTGGTTTTGTAACAAAAGGCATAATTCATGGTGTTGGCATTTGAAAAACAGCCAGCAATGAACTCGAAAGACATATTCTTATTTTAAGCAAAACATTTTAACCAAGGTCAGCTTTTCTGGGGGAGTTTCTTTTGTTTGGAATGTCACTTCTAGTCATTTCCTTTATTTCCTAGCAAAACATTTTGTTTCATGTCAATGAAGATTTCCTAAATTCATTAACTTGTATTGTTTTTGTGTTGTGTTTCAAGCCATAGGGAATTGCTTTTCAGAGCTCTAGGTTACCTTTGGAAGAGAAAAAAAAAAGAAGATAAATAAAATACAAAATCCAGTAAGTACTAGGCTGCATATGTGAGGGTATTATATAACTAATAACCTGCATGTAAACCACAGTAGGGTATTTCTTTCTTACATGTGCTATGCACACCCTGGTGTATACTATTTTGCTAGCCAGTAGAATGACTATTCTTACAAGAATAACAGGGAAGTCTTTGAAGTATACTCTGGTTAGTATTGTGCTAGATTAGGAAATGGTGTTAAGTAAGTAATTTGAGAATAAATTTTAGATGGGTTACCTGGCCAAACATTTATATGATGTTAATTTACTGTTACATCACATGTTTAAAAAGTCTGTTGAATTTCTGTTCATACTTGAAAAGCTGCGACACCTATCTGTAAGAATTTTGCTACAAAAAGTACATGCCCTAATAACATTCTATCAATTAAAATTATAAAAACACCACCTTGTTATCCTGAAATAATATAAACATCTAAGTATGATTCCTATGCAGTCTACAAATTACATCTCATTTTACACAAGTATAGGGTTCCTATTATATAATCGAAGACACAATCCTCCGAATGTGAACTTGAAAGCACAAAACAGCAAAATAGCGAAATGGCATATAAGTGATTTCTTTCCTTGGGTAAAAAGTCTGTTTGTTAGTTTGGTGCTATTATACATGGAGGGGATATTATTTACATTTGCGTTGTAGTTTCCAATCTTATGACGCAACCTTTCAGTATTCTGAGATTTCATTGTTTTGGGTTTTCAGTGTTTTAGGTTTTATATGTAAATATATATATATATATATATATATATGTGTGTGTGTGTGTGTGTGTGTGTGTGTGTGTGTGTGTGTGTGTGTGTGTGGTTTACTATCAAAAGCTTGAAACTCATAACCGCGAACACTGATTTATGCAATGCATATGCTCAACTCATAAATATTAATTGGTTCCAAAGGTCGCCGCATCAACATCGACAATGTACTGTCGATATTAACGTTGGCAGCTGCCTTTGCCAACTATGCTGCGTGTCCCTGCCATGTGTACGTCCTTCTTAACTGAGGGACACTTCAACGTCGACATTCTGACATTCGTTCCTACCATCTTCGAGGAGGTGGCTGTTGTGTAACTGACTTTCAACAATTTGATTGTAAACCTATATGAATATAAATATATATATATATATATATATATATATATATATATATATATATATATGGGATCTGTTCAGAAGCTCAAAATACTGAAATCTCGAATTTCAGTATTTCGAGCCCAAGAAGCTGAATCCACATAATAGCGAAAGTTTAGAAGCGCAAAATTTAAAACCTCGAATACCGGAGGTTTTGAATTCCGCGCTTCTAAAGTTCCACTATGGTCATGTATTCAGGTAAGTGTGTATGTGTTAAGGGGTTTGGGTAGGGGCTGTGGTGTGTGTCAGTGTGTTTTGTTGCTGTGATGTTTGTGTGAAGAGAAAGCAGCTTGTGTGGTGGTGTTTTGTGTATGTTTGTATGTAGTGCGACCTTGGAGTGAGAATATTTAAGTAGGGGGTGTGGGGGGCACAGCCCCCCACATGGGGGGGTGCAGGGGGGCTTGCTCCCCTCCTTTCATATAGTAGAGTGATTGTGTGTGTTTGTGTGGTAGATGGTGCATGTGTGTGTGTGTAGTAAAACCACGAAATTCAAAACTTCCGATATTCAATGTTTTGAATTTCATGGTTTTTAGTTTTCATTGTTTTGTGGATTCCACTTCTTGGGCTCGAAATACTGAAATTCGAGATTTCAGTATTTTGAGCTTCTGAAGTGAATCCATATATATATATATATATATATATATATATATATATATGTGTGTGTGTGTGTGTGTGTGTGTGTATTTATTGATATACATATAGATATTCATATGCACACAAAAAATACACACATGAATATGTATAGGTTGTAAAAATGCACTGATGCTGGCTTCAGAAAGAGTAGCAAACAGCATAGTTCCCATTCTGATATTTCGGTCTACAAATGTTTTTGTTTTAAAATTACTTCTAGTACAAGAATGTATTACTGTTGACATGTTCCAGTACTACAATTCTAAACAAAAATAGTAACATTCTGTTTAATTAAATATTTGTGACATGCTCCACTACTCCTATACTAAATTTAATATTCAGGTATAAACTACATATAACATTGCCAATGAAATGTATTTGCTAAATGTTTGTTATTCAAAAGACCGAACATCCTAAAAAAATGAAAGAATTTGTAAGTGTTCTTTCTACAATAACTTATACACATTTTGTATATCACCTAAACAAGTTCAGACATAGTTTGGATTTGTAGTTTGACTAATACAACCTTTAATGTTTTGAGTCAAATTGCTGTTATAAGGGTAATGTGTTTACAGTATTTTTTCTTCTCATTAAGTGGCAACTTTGGCTTTCGAAATTGTATTTTATGTTCCAGAAAAGTTACATGCCATTGCAAGGAGGGGGAGGTGCTAGACATAGTAACTTTAATTTTCTAAATGCAGACCTCATCTATACATCTTCAGCCAGCTGCAGCAATTATCAGAACCTTTTTTATATATCTGCATGGGACATTCTTTAAGTAGGCTGACAAAGACATGGGTATTGCTGATTCTGTGGTTCCAGTGTGTAACAATCTTGGTAGCACTAACAGCAAGTTGGTAATTTAAGTAAAGTTTTCTCCTAACAGTTAAGACATGCAAATGTTGTCTTATAAGAAGGATTGCCCTCAAGTCACAGCAGTTCATGAAGAAAGATGTGTGTGTGTGTGTGTGTGTGTGTGTGTGTGTGTGTGTGTGTGTGTGTGTGTGTGTGTGTGTGTGTGTGTGTGTGTGTGTGTCTATATACATATACATACATATATATATATATATATATATATATATATATATATATATATATATAGGCTTCTACATAATGCATGCAAGCAAAATCAAAAAAAAAAAGGAAGGAGGATGACACTATGAAAGTGGCTGAACTGCAAAGAAAAAATATATGCACAGTAGGATATACTAAGAACTAACTGTGAGGTCAGAACTGACACTTCAAGGTTTCAGCTGAACAGAACACCACCTTCTTAAGAAGAGGAAGCTCCATGGAAAATAAAGGAAGCAATAATAAGATATCACTGGTCAGGAAAGTGACATTTTTAAGAGGTGATAAAATGCAGACATTTTGAGTATTTTCCTCGGTACAGCCTTCTACTTGATGGGAACATATAAACTTCTAGGGTTGCTGGAGCACAAGCTGACATACGCTGAGTATAATTCCAAAGTGAAATGAAAAATATATGCATATAAATATGAAAAAGTATGTAAACAACTGCCAAAATGTGCCCAACAGCACCTAAAATCTAGGGATCTGCCAGCACTGCCAGTGTTGACATTTTGTATTTAGATATCTTTCATTAGACATTTTTCATATCAATATTATTAGCATTAGATCACTTTAGTTCTAAAAATATATATAGATATGTATTTACTTACATTTATCTAATGCACTTTGTATCAACTTCACTTCCCACACCCCCTTACTTAAATATACTATCTCTGTGGTCACACAACCACAGAGAAAGTTAAATATGGGCAACAATGATCCACTGTGTGCGGTGTTTTCTCATTTCTATGTTATTATGCAAGAATGGTGTTAGCATATCTTAGTAAGGGGGGTGAACAGGCAATGCCCCTACGTGGGGGTGCAGTGGGGCTTACTCCCTGCAAAATTATTTATTTATGGTGCATTTTCTCAGAATTAAACATTTTCAATAAAAATAACGGTTGATAAAAATGCTTGTCAGTGAAATTAACTTTAGATAAAAATGTGCTGAAATATTTGCTATTGATAAACACAAATTCTAGGCCCGATTCCAAATGACTTGACCTCAACATAAGTGATCATTTACATGGAGAGCAGGCTCACAGCAGGTCTTTTGGAATCTGGACCCTGGTGTAAGTCTCTTTATAGATAGGCCCTACACAGAAGTAAGTCACTTACACTGAGTCTTTTTGAATCATGGCAGGCTTACACTGAGAGCAACACTTTTGGAATTTGACCCATTGCATATGTAGACATAGATAAACACACACACACACACACGTGCGCACACACACACACACACACACACACACACACACACACACACACACACACACACACACACACACACACACACACACACACACACACACGCACACACACACACACACACAAAACACTGGTGTCTGTCAAAGAAGTAATACAAATAAATAAGTTAACTGTATGAACAAGGTTAGACATAAAAGTTTAGTAGGCTGAGATGAGAAAGTAAAGATTTTTACTGAAAAATAACTGTGTGGTTAGCAAAAAAAAAAAGAGAGAGAGAGAGAGAGAGAGAGTAAAGAAAATCCCAGAAGGATGCTTAAAGCTATGCAGAATTTAAATTTGGTTTCGTTATTTCCTCTGTAGTCTGCAGCTAGGAAGTCTTGATAATAATCACAGGCAGATATCATAGGCTCAATGATCATTGATGGTTAAAAGGGTTAAAAGGAAAACCATCAGTGGTTACTTTGTAAAATACTTCTCTGCCAGCATTCTTCAGAAGGCCTACAAGGCACTGACCACAGAAGAAACAAGGACATTGCATTTATTATACAATGTGGTGTAGAATCCCTTTAGGTTTGGTCTAAATGAGAGACACACTTTAACCAAACATGTCTTTTGGCAGTTTTATTCCAAATTTTTTACTTCTCTGTCTAAATTCCATTTTTCCTCTAATGCAATCTAACACCTTGCTCTCACTCACCCCTTTACCTTTTGTTTTAACCCATCATAATTAGACTTATTTTTTAATTTCTGTAATGTATTATGACCCATTCTGGCCATTATCATAAATTTGTTTCCTATCTGACTCCTTTCTTGTTCTTCTGCTCATATCCCCACTCATTTTGAAAATGATAATTGTGTTTTTTTTTTCTTTTTTCTTCTCTGTTGCTTCTTTCTAATCTTTCATTTTTTTCTGAAGAATTTCCAAGTAAAAATATAATTTTTAACAGCATTTCTATTTGAAACTCATATTCATAACATGCTACTAACTTTACTGTTGGTTATTAAGGGATACCTTGTTCTATCAAAGAACCTGGTAGCCCTGTGGAAATGTAAAAATTGCTACATATCTCTGACATTACAAGCCTTAGTGTAGAGCTCACATGTCAATGAATAATGTATATTGCTAGCACACCCCAAGGATGGTCCTATAACTTGTGATATCAAAAACACAACATTTTGTGCAACATTTACCAAGATATTGCTAGGGATAAAATTAATTTGGAGTCAGACATATTTACGTTTGGAGTTCTTGACATTCTGCACTTAAGTCATGTGCCTAAATGTTTCATAGCTTCTGTAGGGTCACAAAATTTAAGTATTAGCCAGTGTGCATGTCATTTCTTCATGAAACACATAAGGAAACATTCACAAATACTAAACTTTAGATAAAGTAGAAATACAATGTGTCACCAAATTTCTGAGTAAAAAACTTCAAAGTCTTAGCAATGTAACCCGACTGTATTTTACAATATCATCATCTATAAACTACAATATTAGTGAAATATACAGGCCTTAAAAAGTAAAAAAAAAAACAAGTCAGTTGCCATTTCAAGTAGAGACATGGTGAATCTCAGAAATCACTTAGAAAATTGTTTTTGGTTCACTGAAACAAGCAGTTTATTTCAGTTTTCCTTATTAATTTCAGTTGTGCTTAGGAATGATACATGTTACTTTCATGGATGAATTTCAGAAATGCATTATTTCTGTTCTAACTTTTTGCAAAGCAACTGTTAGAACAATTTCAAGACATCAGTTATATACTGCCAGATCAAATGTATCTCAAGGTATTTTAATCCAGATACAGCTCCCACACTCCAGCCACTTCCAGAAAAATGGGCATGTTTTAAAAAACCATCCATACTGAAATGATACCACATGGCTATAATTTCTACTACTTGTCTATCAGCTTTTCCCAGTTAGGGGTCGCCACAGCGGAACTCTAGTCCGCTAATGATTGGCAGTTTATTTTTACGTGCTGAGTTGCCAGCCCTAACGCACAGCCTTCAACAAAGGTATGCCCATTCACGCATGTCTCCACGCAGAAGACGCTCTAGCTGAGAGTCGAACCGGTCAGCGTCTTACTGTGAGGCAACAACGCTACTGCAGCACCACTACCGCGGATGGCCTGCTGTATTAAAATACAGGACAACCATACACTGCAAATACCATTATGATTTTAGTATACTTAGAGATGACTGCAGAGTGATTGTATTTTAAATGCCTAAAGATCGGTGTCAGATTGTGAAAAAAAAACAAATGTGTTCAACTTTAAGAAGGAATGCAACCTCTTCAGTCTACTAAATGTCCTGCCTCTTTTATTTAATTGCAACTAAAATGACAAAATGACATGCTTCCTGTCAGTGTTGTAATTGGTCTTTTATTTCCACTCAGCCCTGTTCTCATGCTGATCACATTACTAATACTAGAACAGCCAGCCTGCTTGAACATTTTAAAAGCATCTGAATTCTCTTTTTAAAATTCTCCTAATAGTTCTGCTTTATAGTGCACATCCCAAGCCTTGTGAATGGCTTGTGCTTTGTTAATTTTCTACTCAGAAATAGTTCTACATGAATTTCCCTAGCTTAAAACACAGCTTCTGTACACAATATATGTGCAAAATGCAAAGAAAAATGATTGGCTTACACAGACCTAAGCATGAGAAACATTACTGAAATCAGAAACTCTGCATTATTTCTGGACCCTTAAAAACTGCACTGACAGCTATAAACTGAGAAAAAATAAACTGAGAAGGAACGGCTATATGTATTTTGCAGTACGTATAAAGCTCCCCTTGCAAGGGTAACCTAAAAGGCATGTGGAAAACAACTTCACAAGTACTTTTCTTTTCCTGCCAATGTGCTGGAAACACTAAAATGCTGGATCAAAAATACCTTCCCAAGGGCAACTTTACCAGTAGAGTTAAAGGAAATGTTTTCAGTTAATAATTTTACCAGTACATAATATTGCTAACAGATGCATTGTCCCTTGTTTTGTGAATAGGCTTTTGAGCACAGTAAAACTACACAAAAGGATATAATCTTCTGTATCGTGGTTGGTTTCACATACAAATCCGGGTGGTCTGATAAGTATGTAGAACTATACAGTAACAGAGACTTGCTCAATGCCATATGTGCTGTCCTGAGTACAAAATGTGATTTTTCCTTGTTAAGGCTATTTGTTGTGATTACTGGGTGAAAAGCAGATAATAGCAGACTTAACCTGATAAGCCTATTTTGAATATATATCAAAATTGTAGGAAATATATTTTCCCTTTGCAAAAATATATTTGTTATAAGTTTGTAAGGCAGCTGATTACACCTAATTAATAACAAAACTAATAATTTTGCTTGAAGTAAATCTTTTAGAAATAAAAATATATGGACACAGAGTTAAACAAGACATTATAGCAATTTATACTGTGGCATTCATCATCCCAGTTTTGTTATATACATTTTCTACCACTTTAATTTATAGTTGCATACACAAGAACAAATCCCAATTTACACAGTCAAGCCTGAGCACAGCATACATGACTTTCCTATACTGCCAGTTTATACCAGCCATTTTTGGATATACTTATTGGTATTAATTGTGCGGTGTAACCATATGGTCTATTCTGTAGTGCAGTCATAAGCACTACATGTCTTACATCGAAATAAATATGAAAAATTCTCAGTTAGCATGACTTTTACATGAAGCATTATTTGGCTACAATGAATTTTAGAATATCAACTACTATTATTGCTGCCAGAAATATATATGAGTGGAGTACTGACCTATCATTGCAGTGACAGAGGGTCCCTCCTATGATTTCAGTAACTCAGATCATACAATCATAGGAGGTCACTAGGCTATCGACTCAGAGGTCACTTCAAGCCTAGCCATTTCATCCCAATGCAATACCATAGATACTCTAATCAGTACCCAGGATTGTATTTAGTAATGACTGCCCATGTCCAGAAGGGTTGTGGGCTCTCTCTCCAGTAAAAATTTACGGTGCCCCATCCACTCATCCAGATTCGTTTTGAACAGTGTCACAGAGGTACTCTGCTTCACATGAATTAGCAGCCTATTCCAAAGACACAGCAGTCACTAAGAGAAAAATCTGTCCCTCCAGCACATCCTCTTCAAGTCACAAGCCATATTTAGGTCCCCGGAATGGGTAGCTCTAGTGCTGTTTGATTTAAGGATGTGCATCAAATTCATTAGGCTTGATTGGAGATTGCTCTGTAAGCCAAGCATAAGTCTCCCTTAAGAAGTCTACACAATACTCAGCATAGTGAGAGGGACTTTAGTCAGTCTGTGTACGGCACATGCTGGAGTGCCTTGATTGTCTTAGCTAGAAACCTTTCAGGTCACTCTGACTGCTGCAGGTGTTTTGTACGATACATGCTGAAAGGGGTGTTATACTCAATTATGGGGCTAATTAGTGATGAGTATAGTGGGGTTATAACCTCCTTTGCTCTAGAAGCAATGCCTTTGCTAATCAAGTGTGCTACATAGAAAGCCCTCCTTACTACAGTAGACACATAGTGGTCAAAGTTTAAGGTCGTAGTCTACTTGTGATCCCATATCTCTTACCACTTCATGGGTACTTAGGGTATTGTTGTTAATGTGATAGTGTGAAGGAACATTGTTTTTACTGAAGGGAATGATGATGCATTTTTTTGTATTCATTTTGAGACCGAGACAAAGACACCAGTCATTGTTCTGTGTAAGACCCTCCTGAAGAGTACTGAGATAATGTGGGGATTCAGTGATTGCACCCATTTTGCAGTCATCCACAAACTTGGTCAGCCACAGCCTCTTAGTTTTAGCATGAACTTCTGAGAAGTATAAACCAAACAGTAGGGGGCCCAGCAATGACCCTTGTGGCACCCCACTGGTGACATGTGTACTGGTTGATGTGGAGTCCCCCACTTTGATAGTGTGTGAATGGTTTGTGAGCCAGTTGGCAACCCATCTTACAATAAAGGGATTTACATTCAGTTTGCTAAGTTTAAAAGTAATGCCTGAGTGTGGGATTGTGTCAAAGGCCTTTGCCAAGTCAAGGTATGCTGTGTGCAAAGATCTGCCCTCGTCAATGGCCCTGGTCACATTTTTGAAGAAATCCACCAGGTTTAACAGGCAGAATCTGCCCTTGACGAAGCCAAATTGGGTTGGATCCAGGGTTTGGAGGTCACCTATGTCTTTATTTATAATGATACGCTCCATGGCCTTACAGATGAGACTGATCAGGCTTAAGGGTCTGTAATTTCCTGGGTCTGTTGCTAGGCCACCTTTGTGGAGGGGAATACCTGTTGCTGTTCTCCATTCTGCAGGAACAAAGCCTGTGGTTAGTCTGTGACTGAATAGGGTACTTAATGGTGATGCTAGTTCGTGTTTTAGTTTGTTTAGAACACAGCCTGGGATGCTGTCTGGTCCCAGAAACACTGTTTTTTGCCTTTGACTAGGATTTAATGACCTGCTCTTTGGATATGTAGGGTGGGGGGGGGTTGGAGACAAGGTTTGTGATATGTTTGGAGGGGGTAAGGGAGTGAAGTTTTCACCAAATCTGTCCACTAGCAGGTTTGCTATCTCTGCAGGATCAGCGTGTGATACTGTTAGTCACTGTCCTAACTTTTAGGCTATATATGTATCTGTAAAAGGCCTTATGGTTATCCTTGGCTCTGATTGCTAAGTTTTTCTCAAAGTTACCCTTAGAGGATTTGACATGTTGTCTTATTTGCCTGTTGAGGCTGAGGAGGGTGCTTTTATGTTGTTGGGGCCTCGCCTTAGTTTTCTAAGACAGTAACTTTTTCCATTTGTTGTAAAGTTTATTGATGCTGGATGTGCACCACGTGGCTTTTTTTTACTTGGGGCTATAGTTTTGATTCTCTCTGAAACAGCTGAGTCTATACACTTATACAAGTGATTGAACAAGGCTTTAGTGTAAGCTTTGATGTAGTTATCACTTGCAGCTGTGGGTGGAGTTTGTAATACCTTCCCCTAGGAGGGTATAGTTTGCCTTGGTGAAGTTTTTTAATCTGACTTCACCCTTTATGAGTTCTGGTGTTAGTGCCAGTTTAAAGCTGACTAATTTGTGGTCAGATTTTATTAATGAGGGTTTGACAGTTGCAGTGGTGCATCTGTTTGTCATGTTAGTGAGGACCAGATCTAGTAAGTTTGTTCCTCTTTTTGGGGTTTGAACAATTTGTTCCAGGGCATTTAAGTTAACAAAGTCAAGGAACTTTTGCGCTAGTGACTTAGGGCTAGAGTAGGTTTCCCAGTGGATGGTGAGATAATTGAAATCCCCCATGACCAGTGTTTGGTAATATTTGGATTGACTCCAGTTTGGTAATATTTGGATTGACTCCTGTTTGGTCAAGTAGGCCTTGTGTGCATCATGATCCATGGAGGGAGAGCTATAACTAGCTATGACTTAAATGGGGGTCTTACCCACAGTAATCTGAACTTGGAGTTACTCCATGGAGTTGTCCAGTCTAGTTAGTGAGGAGGTGAATTTATCTCTAATATAGATAGAAACACCTCTGTCTTTGATTCTCACACGTTCATTTTGTGGTCTAAAGGTGTGGAAGGCATTGTAGCCTCGCAAGGCCAGGGTACTGTTTGAGGTCTTGAACTAGGTTTCTGTGACTGCACAGACATCTACATCCTCCAGTGACAGAACTGTTTCCAGGGTGAGCAGCTGTTGGTTTAAGCTTCTAGCATTTAGCAGCATAACCCTTATTTTGTTATGGTTGGCAATTTTCACATTGGCAAATTTGTTTTTGAGACCTTGCCTAAAAAATGCAATATGGGGGAGGCAAGAGCCTTTACCAGCAGCTGAAAGCCTAGTGGTGCCAGGTGCAAACCGTCTCTGGCAAAGCAGTGAGATTCGTCGACAATGTCATCCCAAGCTGACAGAAACTGGATCCCTTTGAATGACACCAAAAACTAAGCCAATTACTGAAACTGATAATTTTTTTGTTTATACTGTGGTATCATTCTAGGTGAAGGTAATTTGCTGCTCAAGACTAGGGACAAACCTGCCTGGAACATATATTTGGACAGGTCAGTCATGTCTCTCTTCATATAGTCCAGTGAGGTATGTCTCGGGTCGTTCACTCCTTCATGAGCTATGACAGAGTCATAATGGTACATGTTGCCGAGAGACCCGAGTGCATGCATGATCTGACAAATCCTGGCACCAGACAGGCAGATGACTGTGACTTTCTCCTGATCTAACCTGGTGAGTGAAACATCCATGTGTCTTACTATGGAGTCTCCAATGACAAGAAAATTTGTTTTTGAGTGTTACACCTTAAGGGCTTGGTAGGTGAGACACTGGTGTTGCTATGTTTCTTTGGTGCTGTGGGAACTGTGTTACTGTGTTAGTTGTAGCAGTCTTTTGTTTTGGAGGTCTCTGATGTTCCAGTAAGTACCACATATGTTGATTTATGTGTATGAGTACTGATGGGTGAGTTGTTGACAACCTCTTCAGTGTTAGTGTTCAATTGCGAGAGAGCAGGGATTCAAGATTCTTGGTGTAGATGTATCTCTCACACACTGTACTAGACTGTTATTAGTAGAAAGTTGCCAGTGGACATGAGTCAGTTGCTACACTGCCTCACGAGAACCAAGTCAACAAGGCTGGCAAGAGAAATAAGGGTAGTCCAACTGTCAATAATGCTTGGTCTGAAGAACTGTTATACAAATGGGGTGCTTTCAGGACTGATCTAGGAGGTGGTCTGTAGATGGGTATTTCTGATAGGGTTTTTGGCTGGTGGTTTAATAGGTTACAGCTCACTAGCAATATGCCTTACACCGGAGATGTACTAAAGATGAGGACTACACTAATGTACTACAGCTGTATCTAAGGGAAAATTGTCAAAATGATCTGCCCAGCTATGGCACACAATTGCACGGCAGTGCATGGTACTACAAGGTGGACAAACAAGCAGAAACCCACTCAAATGCAGGGCTTAAATACCAAAAGCTAAAAATGTAAAAAAAAAAAACTTAAAAAAACTCAAAAGACCCAGTGAGGGTGTTTACTCCAAACCCTAAATCAATCATCCTTCATCAGACAAATTCCAATCAGCACACATCTCTCACATGGGTGCAGAAGGGCCCCTTCCAATCAAAGATGGCTTGGAAAATGTACTCAGAATTCAACAGCCACTACAAACAGACCGATATGCAGCAAACCTATATCTAGACTATGCTATTAGCTACATTAATTTAGGTGGGAAACACTAAAAAATGTTTTAAACTGCAGAAAAACAGCAGTGAGACAGCAAAGATGTTTTAAATGGCAGAAAAACAGCAAGGAGACACTAAAGAATGTTTTAAACAGAAAAACAAACCAGTTATTAAAACACTGCTTGGTGGGAAAACAGAACAAAGACAACAGATGCTTGGCAAACATTGAAAAGTAGCAACAATTACTTTGTAAACAGTGTAAAGATAAAAAAAGCTTTGCACACAGTGACAACAGCAACAGAATATGATCTGACAGGCACAGTAAGGCAGACAAATGCAGTATAAACATTGCAGTTTAGTTTATAGTATTAAAATACAGATTAAAGTTTATACATGGGATTTAGCATTATGTTAAGTATATGGCCTAGGACTGCAGGGCACACTTAGAAAAACCTTAAGCCTACAACTACAGAAATGTATATGGCTCTCCTAAGTTCCTAACACTCATAAGTTATCCAAAAAGCTGTGCTTAGCTCCATTTCTTGGAAGAAGCCATAGGAGCTATACCAGAAACAGGTAAAAAAATGGGCTGGTTTTTGACCTAAGGCACATATGTGGCATCAGATCAGGTATTGCATGGACAGCTACAGCATAATATTAAAATATTAAAAAAGAAGCTTACAGTAGAGTACTACGGGGGGGGGGGGGCATCATACATACACACATAAACAAATAAACCATAAAATTCACGGACTGCACCAAACCGCTTTAATGAAGAGCTGATAAGGCTCCAAGATACTAAGCACTTTCGCCATCAAAACTAATGGCTTCTTCAGAGTAAAAGGAGCATAAAATCACATTGTTTAAATACAAAGTTCCACTTATACATTAACCAATCAACTTTCTTGCTTGACTGTCAATCACATTAAAGTACATTGTGTTGTAGTGTTAGTTACACCATAAAACATGCATACAAAGCATAACATAAGAAACATATATTTATATTATATACTTGTTTTTTTGCATACCAATTAGTACCTTTATTAAAACCTGATTTTGATTATTACAAACCTTACCCCCCAAAAATACCCAAAACAAAATGACTTCAAACAACCATGGGCTTAATAGAAATATGGTCGTTGAGTCCAGGGTAAGTTGTTGCATTTAAGATCACCTGCCATTTTAATTCTAAAAATTCAACTCTAACATTATTGTCATCACCTCTCTCACTTGTCAATATTCGGTCAACTACAAAAAATATAAACTTTTTGAAAGTGACACAATTCTTAGAATGTAAATATAATGCATTATGATTGTCTTTGTTCTTTATATCCCCCTGATGCTCTAATATCCTTTCCCTTAACTTACGTATGGTTTTCCCCACATAAAAACCTGCACATGTTATACATGTTGCTAAGTAGGCAACCTTCTTAGAATTGCAACTACATTTGCCTGGGCATGAAATAATTCTATTGTAACCCCTTACAGTCACATATGGCCCATCGTTAATGTATCTACAGTACCTACAGGATCCACATTTATACATTTGTGAACTTGTAAATCTAACTTTTGATCTTTCTAATAAATTATTTATGCTTAAATCTCTTGAAAATATAATTTTTGGTGTTTGACATAACTCTTTTTTGATGTCCATGTCAAAAGCTAAGTCCCAAGATTTTCCAACAATATTTATAATACTGAATGTCTGAAAGTTATATTTCAAAACAAGAGGTCTAGAATCAAACAGTTCAGAACAAAAGGATTTTGTTCCATCCATTACGTCAATAGTCTCAGCCACTGGGGATGCACAAGCCAGTGCATTTCTTTGTGCCGGTACCAAGCCCGGATAAATGGGGAGGGTTGCGTCAGGAAGGGCATCCAGCATAAAACTTCGCCAAAACATTTCATGCAGTCACCGAGAAAAATTTTTATACCGGATCGGTCGAGGCCCGGGTTAACAACGACCGCCACCAGTACTGTTAGCCTACGGAAATTGGGCTACTGTTGGCCAAAGGAGGAGAAGAGGCGGAAGACATGGCCGAAGGCTGGAGAATAGGAGAAAGGCTAGGACTGGGGTAGTGAGGGTCGGAACTTTGAATGTTGGCAGTATGACTGGTATAGGGAGAGAGCTAGCTGATATGATGGACAGAAGGAAGGTTGGTATATTGTGTGTGAAGAGACCAGATGGAAGGGGAGTAAGGCTAGGTGTATCGTAGGTGGGTTCAAATTGTTTTATCATGGTGTGGATGGGAGGAGAAATGGTGTAGGAGTTATTCTGAAGGAACAGTATGCTGAGAGTGTTTTGGAGGTGAAAAGAGTGTCGGATAGAGTGATGTTTATGAAGCTGGAAATTGATGGTGTAATTATGAATGTTGTTAGTGCGTATGCTCCACAAGTTGGGTGTGCAATGGATGAGAAAGAAAAATTTTGGAGTGAATTGGATGAAGTGGTAATGACTGTACCCAAAGGTGAGAGAGTGGTGAGTGGAGCAGATTTCAATGGGCATGTTGGTGAAGAGAACAGAGGGGATGAGGTGATGGGTAGGTATGGTGTTAAACAAAGGAATGCAGAAGGTCAGATGGTAGTGGATTTTGCGAAAAGGATAGACATGGCTGTGGTGAATATGTATTTTAACAAGAGGGAGGAGCATAGGGTGACATACAAGAGTGGAGGAAGATGCACACAGGTGGATTATATCTTATGTAGGAGGGCCAGTTTTGATGGAGATTGGAGACTGTAAAGTGGTGACCGGAGAAAGTGTCATCAGGCAGCATAGGATAGTGGTTTGTAGGATGACGTTGGTTATCAAGAAGAGGAGGAGGAGTGTGAGGGCAGCACCAAGGATCAAGTGGTGGAAATTGAAAAAGGGTAATTGTGAGGTGGAGTTCAGGGATGAGTTAAGGCAGGCACTGGGAGGCAGTGAAGAGTTACCAAATAGCTGGGTAACTACAGCAGAGCTAGTAAGAAAGATGGCTAGAAAGGTGCTTGGTATCACATCTGGACAGAGGAAGGATGACAAGGAGACATGGTGGTGGAATGAGGAAGTACAGGAGAGTATACAGAGAAAGAGGTTGGCAAAGAAGAAGTGGGATTGTCAGAGAGATGAAGAAAGTAGACAGGAGTATAAGGAGATGAGGTGCATGGCAAAGAGAGAGGTGGCGAAGGCTAAGGATAAGGCATATGAAGAGTTGTATGAAAGGCTGGACACTAAGGAGGGAGAAAAGGACCTGTACTGATTGGCTAGACAGAGGGACCAAGCTAGGAAAGATGTGCAGCAGGTAAAGGTGATAAAGGATAATGAGGGAAACATACTCACAAGCGAGGACAGTGTGTTGAGGAGATGGAAAGAGTACTTTGAGGGGTTGATGAATAAAAAGAATGAGAGGGAGAGAAGGATGGATGATGTGCAGTGGATTAGCTAGGAGTAAGTAAGGACAGCTATGAAGAGAATGAAGAATGGAAAGGCTGGTGGCGCAGATGACATACCTGTGGAAGCATGGAGGTGTTTAGGTGAAATGGCAGTGGAGTTTTTAACCAGATTGTTTAATGAAATCTTGGAAAGTGAGAGTAAGCCTGAGGAATGGAGAAAAAGTGTTTTGGTACCGATTTTTAAGAATAAGGGTGATGTGCAGAGCTGTAGTAACTACAGAGGAATAAAATTGATCAGTCACAGCATGAAGTTATGAGAAAGAGTAATGGAAGCAAGGTTAAGAAGGGACATGATGATTAGTGATCAGCAGTATGGTTTCATGCCAGGAAAGAGCACTACAGATGCGATCTTTGCTCTGAGAGTGTTGTTGGAGAAGTACAGAGAATGTCAGAAAGAGTTGCATTGTGTTTTTGTAGACTTAGAGAAAGCATATGACAGGGTGCCTAGAGAGGAGTTGTGGTATTGTATGAGGAAGTCAGGAGTGTCGGACAAGTATGTAAGAGTGGTACAGGATATGTACGAGGGTAGCGTGACAGCGGTGAGGTCTGCAGTGGGTGTGACGGATGCGTTTAAGGTGGAGGTGGGGTTACATCAAGGATCAGCTTTGAGCCCTTTCTTATTTGCAATGTTGATGGACAGGTTGACAGACGAGATCAGACAGGAGTCCCCGTGGACTATGATGTTTGCAGATGACATTGTGATCTGTAGTGAGAGTAGGGAACAGGTGGAGGAGACCCTGGAGAGATGGAGATATGCTCTAGAGAGAAGAGGAATGAAGGTCAGCAGGACTCAGACAGAATATATGTGTGTGAATGAGAGGGAGGATAGAGGAATGGTGAGGATGCAAGGAGTAGAGGTGGCAAAGGTGGATGAGTTTAAATACTTGGGGTCAATAGTTCAGAGTAACGGTGAGTGTGGAAGAGAGGTGAAGAAGAGAGCACAGGCAGGATGGAGTTAGTGGAGAAGAGTGTCAGGAGTGATTTGTGACAGACGAGTACCTGTAAGAGTGAAAGGGAAGGTCTACAAAAGGGTAGTGAGACCAGCTATGTTATATGGGTTGGAGACAGTGGCATTGACAAAAAGGCAGGAGTTTGAGCTGGATGTGGCAGAATTAAAGATGTTAAGATTTGCACTGGGTGTGACGAGGGTGGACAGGATTAGGAATAAGTATATTAGAGGGTCAGCCCAGGTTGGAAGGTTTGGAGACAAAGCCAGAGAGGTACGATTATGTTGGTTTGGACACGTGCTGGGGAAGGATGCTGAGTATATTGGGAAAAAGATGCTAAGGATGAAGCTACCAGGTAACAGGAAAAGAGGAAGACCTAAGATAAGGTTTATGGATGTGGTGAGAGAGGACATGCAGGTGGTTGGTGTGACAGAGCAAGATGCAGAGGACAGGAAGAAATGGAAACAGGTGATCTGCTGTGGCGACCCCTAACGGGAACAGCCAAAAGAGGATGATGATATATATATATATATATATATATATATATATATATATATATATATATATATATATATATATGGGTCCCTATCAGTTGATCGAGTTTTCAGAAACTGGAACTCCATATGGTTGAGACCATATGATCACGTTTTTGAAAACTCAAAGCCTTTGAATGGAGATCATGGTGCAGCAAGGATTAGGAAATTTACCTTTTTCCTCTTTGTAGTGTGATCCCAAAGTTAGTATATATAATAAAAATCTAAAAAGGAATTTTTTTTTGGATGTTCACATTTTCGGAAACTCAGTTATATGGTCTCTTTGATATTTTTCTCTATTTTCCAAAAAGTCAGTCATCTGACATAGACCCATATAAAATCATGCAAACTTGCTACATATTCATTGCTTTTTGTTATTGGCATGGGGAAATTGTGTAAGATAAAAACATTTTATTTTTTGGAGTACGTTCTTGCAGGGTCTAAAAGAATTGTCCAAGATTACAGAAGTGTGACTAAAAGTGATATGCAGTTAAAAAACTGAAAGGACTTTTGGCTGAAATTTTGGAAAAAATGCTTTTATTGACTGAATACTGTAGGTAAGAATGGTCGTCCAAAAGCTGCTACATTGGTTAGTAGGGTACATAAACTATTAAACACATTTAAGTAGCCAGTAGCAGAAGAGGAAGTCCTGTAATAATGCGGACAATAGCAATAAACATTTCATTAAACAAAGTGGTTACAGTCTCTACTTGCAGTTCTTTTAATTGTGGAAGTTTTCACTAAAGCTCTGCTGTGGTGTATTGGTTTTATATAACATGCAAGTAGCAGTTGCACAAATGCTGCAAATAATCCTTTATATTAATAATGTTTCTGAAGTAGCTATATTTATATGAACAACAGAATAATCAATAAACACTGCTTAATTCAGTACGTGATTGACAACTTTGTTTCCCAGTGTGACATGCTATGAGGAACCCGTTTTATAAAACAGGCTCAGAATGACAGCTTTTATAATTTATTCCTTGGTTTTACAACTTCAGACACAGTTATTAGTTTCAACAGTGCATGGGGCTGAAGTGGTCTGTATGGTATTTTTCAAATGGTTTGCTCCTCCACATGTAAAAAAACATCATTGATTAAATCCAATTCAATTAGATAGACATGTCTCAATGTAAAGTGGGCAGACAATATGTATAACAACCCTTTAATTTACTTATAGTAGTATTTGTCGAATGGTGAAGTCCTCCATCCTACAGAGTTCTCAACATTTTTGGTTTACCAAGAGGGAAGTTATTTTATTGTATTTAATCTAACTGTGAAAGCACAAGTCAACAAAGTGAATCACAAAAGTAGAATATGGTGAGCCAAATCAAGTTATTTCATTTCACAGAGTAGTGGCTAGACTGTTTCAATAAAATGAATAAATAATGGATAACTGTAAGCAATTTTGTTCACTCCTACTGCACTCTATTTTATGAGGAATCATAATCTCACATTTATATAATTTGAGAAAACTCATGGTCTTTTCTATTGTTCAAGGGGGGTTTCCCTGTAAACAAAAGTTAAAGAACCCTTGAATTTGTCACCTTTGCAGTTACTATACTGTGTATGTGACTTCTATAGTTCAACAATGTTGTTGGTCTAGCACATATAAGGAGCCATACATAATGATAGCATTCAGTCAGCTTGAAATAAACATAGCAGGGATAAGCTTCAGTAAACAGCTTCATAAAAATATAGCACATTTTTACTTTTTTCTCTCATGATACAGTAAAAGTAAAATGTGCTGCTGTCAAGGGATGGATTGAATTAACCACTCTCAGTGTCATCAGATGACCTGCATTTTATTTTTGTGAGTATTTAGTTAAACATGTTAACCTGGAAAGAAAACAGTCTGGTCTTTTCCAGTTATGGACTCTAAAATGACATCATATATCATTTTCAGCAAACACCTTTCAGTGAACATGACCAATCAAACTTTATTTCTTGGTACACTGTTTATTCTGGAAAAATCAGTTGAGTGATCATTGTGTAAATAAATAAAGAAACATCTTGATGGGTTAGTAGGCATATCACTGCAACAGCAACATACTCTAATCTATGTTCCACTTCTTGTTTGTTTGTGTGTGTGTGTGTGTGTGTGTGTGTGTGTGTGTGTGTGTGTGTGTGTGTGTGTGTGTGAGAGAGAGAGAGCTTATTTTTGAGGAAATGTTATAACTGGATCTGTTAAATTATACCAAGTTAAATTGGAAAAAAAATAAGCTGTCCCCACTGACTTTTCTGGGAGCACTAGTGCAAGATGCTACAGAATAGTGCCGAACAGTGCACAGAACATCAAACACTTCAGTGCATGTTCAGTACTTTCTCACTTGTAATATTTTGTGTTACTTCATCTAGTGAAAGTTATGCTACAGTTTGGCCATTTCACCTGAACTAACCTATTCTGTGTTTTATGTTCTTTCATTCTTTGTTACACAACACCCATAGTTTTATTTAGCGTGTTCACCAAAAACTGCATCATAACTGGCCTGCTATGAAGCAAAAAAATAGATTAGATTTTAGTACTATACATTTTCTACAAAGCTCTCTGTGCATATTGCACTGTTTACATATATTTGCTACTACAGTTTTGAAATACCAATACAGCAAAACGGCAACCAATTAATTTTTGTCAATCTGGCAGCATTGAAATCATAAAGTTGATCTGCATTGTCTCTATACATAAAACATTAAATACATTTTCTTTAGGCTATAAACAACTTTTGTTATGATGCAAAACTTTTAAAATGAATTATACACTTATATTGTGAAAAAGGAGATAGAAAGGGAAGATATTCAACGTACTTCAAGAGAAGGCCAGTCCCTGAAGAGACCCTGCAGTGGAGTATTTGCTAGAGTCCACAAAAGACTGGTCTGATAATAAAGCACAAAAAGAAGAAACAGAAGCGGGAAGAAAAAGATCATGGTGTTAGTAGTCAGAAGTACATATTATTAAAACAGAAGTACATATTATTAAAAATGTACATTTAAGTGAATTACTGTTTATACATGCAGATGCTCATTAATACATTCAGTGCTACACTCAGTACTTTTAACATAATGACTTAATTAAACTAGCCGGTCAGGTGCACATCTTTAAGTCAACGCTAAAAAAATCCATGATCATACATTTCCATGAAATAGTGTTCACACTGCACAGCACCTTTTTGAGAGCACACATTAACCATGCAACTAGCCTTCTATTCAGTCTAAAATACTGAGTTTAGGAACGCAAATCAAAATCTGAAATGAAGCAATAAAAGAGAGTAGCAGTCACTGAATGATATGTTATCACACTGATTGGCAGACAACTATATGATATGCAATATCCAAGCCTGGTAGTGAAGGAAATGCAGATTAAGGCAGTTAATAGTTCATATGTGATTATTGGCGTATGCAGAGGTATGTCATCACAAAATGGGCATGCTTACCCTGCAGGCTGTTACCATTGGCGCTGGTGCAAGTTGGGGGAGGTGAAGTCTGCGGTCTCACCACTGGGGCAAAGGCGCTCTTCTGTTTCACTGCTGAGACCATGTTGGCGGGTGAAAAGGAAAAGATCCCAGAGGAGCTGCTGCAGTTTGAAGGGAGGCTAGTAGACGAGGCCATTGTAGGACTCGATGGCACTACTTAAAAAGAGGAGTTAAAGAAGATTTAAGGTCAGCAATCTGACACTACAATGATTTGTCGCTTCATACAAAACATCATTAAATTCTATGGACATTTTGAAGATTAAATTATGCATCATTCAATATAAATTAAACGCATTTAATCAGCAATCCCTTAAATCATATAACTAATGTCATACCTTTCCATGTTAGCATTGGCCTTGTATTTCTCACACAAGGAGGCATCTATCACTGATATACAATAAACTTCACACAGATTGGTGTACCCTGTTAGTACTTTGCTAAACGTGCTCGCATTTCCATTGCCATGGTTACCATCTTACTTCTACTTCACTGCTTAAAACTACTGACTTCTTTCCTTCTAGCTAAATAACCACAACAGACACCTAATTTACAAAAAACAGACAATAAACAAACTTTTGAGTCTTCTTAAATGATACCAGTTATAAAAATGGTAGTGAAGATAGAATTTTAACTTTTTGAAATAAAACCTTTATGAGGCCACGGTGGTGCAGTGGTTAGTGTTGCCACCTCACAGCAAGAGGTTCTCTGGTTTGATCCTTGGCTGGGGTGACTTCTGTGCAAAGTCTGCATGCCCCCCCTGTGGTCACATGAGTTTCCTCCGGGTGCTCTGGTTTCATCCCAAATACATGCTCTAGGTGGATTGGACACTCTAAACTGGCCCTAGGAGTGAGTACATGCATGTGCGTGCCTTCTTTGAAAGGTTGGGTGCTGGGCTGGCAACTTGACACTGTAAAACTCCACTGCCAATCATGAGCAGACACGTGATCCTCTGTGGCAACCCCTAACCAGGAAAAGCCAAAAGAAGAAGTAAACCTTTGAAACAGTAAAATTAATTATCCTGATTGAAAATTAGGCAAAATGCATTATAAATGATAAAAGTCAGTTGTTAAATTTTATTTTCAGGAATACATTAGTTGCCTCTGGTCACTGCATCTCATTTTGAAATAAGCTATCATTCCATCTCTACTGCCACCTCACTGTATGACCTCCTCTGCACCAAACTAAGAGCAGCTGATAGCCTAACAAATTACATTAATGCAAGGACTAGTTTAGATATTTTTAAGAACAGCCTGAATGCTTATTATGGGAGCAACTGTTTTGGTATATTGGCAGGCTAGAATGGCATTAAAGCCTATGCTTGAAACATTTGTATGTATCTATGTAACTAAAATCAAATCTAATATGTCAAATTATACTTTTTTCTCTACATGAACTGGCCAGACTCGTAAACTGGTCCACAAAAATGCAGATACTTCTAATACAAGTGTAACTATTCCCAAAGAGCTGCTTTCAGGAAAGTGTTGCCTTTTCCAAAGGAATACTTAGTTTCTAAGCACTGTTTTTAACTGTTGTATCTGCTGCTAATATGTAAGGAATTAAAAAACACAACCATGAAATTAGATTTCTTTAAACAAATTGTGTTTTTTGAGATTTATTTTAGACATCACTTCTAAGCAAGTTTGGCCAGGAAACGTTTTATGTGAGACATGATGCTGCTGATGTGTATTGCAGGTGAAGATACGAAGACACAGCTCTGTTTTGAATGTTATTATGGAACATTGGTTAAACAGGAGAAAAGTTAGAAACATGACACAGTCTGTCATCACATTTTGACCTTGCTTTTATTGCAAACTATTTAATGAGTGGAGTAGTGTTTGTGTAAGGGAAAATTACAAGTGTTACAGCATGAAATCTGTTCAGAGTTTTAAGAATCATCTGAAATGTAGCAATCTAAGTCTTCACTAGACAATGATGCTAACTGTATTATGCTGTCGTCAGCTAACAATATGAATTATGATTAAGTGCACTCCAAAAGGTACAGCCTAAGATGAGAATCTGTTGAGTATTAAGTTAGTCTTCAAAGTCTGCCATTTCAGATTTGCATCAGTTTGCTTTTTCCAATAATTCACTGAAGCTGCTAATTCTATTCTGAAAAATAAAACTTGTTGCCAACACATGATTTTAAGTCTCAGCAAATTTATTTGGAGATAGTGTTCTGGATATTTTCATCTGCAGCTGAGTTACTTCATGCTTCCTTTTAGTTCAATCTATGGTATCTGTGTACTCATCTAGTTCTCTATATTCCCGCTCCAGTCCTCTCTCTCTTCTTCCCATCTCATTTTCAGCCTGCAGTTTTCTAGACTTACATCGTATTCCTCTGTTATCTTGGTTTCTACCTCCTGAGCTTACCTACATTTTTCTTTGTCCTTCTCTATGGCTTTGGTTCCTGCTTTACCTTGTTTGTCACCTAAATACCTCACAATGCCCCCTATATGCATCCTCCCAAGTCCACATTGCTTCTCTTCTCTAGTTCTCCTTATTTCCTGCCTCTGTTCATTTTCACCTCCATCAAAGTCCTATTAGCATCCTCCTGATGTGCCTCATCAGTCAAGCCAAGATTTGAAAATATGTAGTGCAGTGTAGTGTGTGTGTCATGCCCCCCCACCAACACACACATATAATAAGGAGCTTGGATATTGCTTATAGGAATTACTTCAGTCTTTACTAGCCTGGAGCATAACTGTAACACTTCTCATCAGCTGACAGATGGCTGAGTTACACATACCATGAAAACAGCCATTTGTCTCAAAAAGGAAAAAAAAAAAAGTACAGTGCAAAGACATTATATAGGGATACTATATATCTGTATGCAGACTTTTTCTGTAGTAAGATCAGTAGATACAGTGGGCCACACCTCAGGATTAGGTGTAAACCCCCCAAATTCAGTTTTCTTTTGAAATAATTCTGTAATGCAAGGCATATCCTGGCATCTGCATTTGGTATCAGTGGCCTTAGGTCTGTCCTCTAAATTATACATAAAACCTAAAAATTATGCTTTTGATTTAACTAGTTTGCTCTTACTCAGGATACATGTAGGTTTGTTCCATGTATTCAGTAATTGGCAGAAAATAAAATTCACAGCATATTTTGACTAGAACTTTTCAATTGTTACAGTTCTCTTGGGCCTTCCAAAAGTTGAATTTTGTGGGTTTCACTACTAAAAGCAATACAACTTATAAGTTTGGAGAATACATCTGAAACTGCACATTTCTTTTTTCCATCAACTAGAGTGATATGTGATACCATGTATGTCTGAAGTAATGGCAAATAAAACTATGTTATGTCAGTTAAAAGTCATTATTTTTGGCTACAGCAGTTCAACACTTACAGCTAATACATTATTCTGGTAACATATGACACAAGTTACTCATTAATAAACCTCACTAATGATTAAGTTTGCTTACAATATTAGTAATGTTTGTATAAAATTTCTGATACAATTTAAGCTAAGGTTATGACTGTGATACCAACGAGTATGCATATTTTATTAGAATTTCTCTGTAAGGCAACAATTATTTCTGTCAAGACCAAAGAATCTCTGTAAATTTTGCATGTCTGTTTCATTTTTAATCCTTCTAGTGTGATTTATATCAATTAATATGTTGGTAGTAGGCAGCCATTTTGTTAACACATAGACTACATAGCAATATAGATCAGCAGAGCTAGTCACAGATCATCTGTTCTATCATCTTACACTGCCAGCATATATCAGAATGCATTTATTAATGTAACATTTGATGGTCAGTATTGTTAGAGAGATAATAAATGACATGATAATACTATATTAGCTTTTCTTTAATTCTTACATTTGTTCTCAAGCATAAATTCAGAAAATATGTATATGTTAGATCAAAAGAATCCAGTGAATTTGCATTGTCAAATGGATAATACAAAATCTATCCCTGAAAAACAAAAACAGCTAGGAAATGAACAGTCTTTTATGCATAATACAGAGACTTTGAGGTCTTGTGAAAGGCACTTTTATCTCTGCAGTGTTCATTTAGCTGAAAAACAAGTGTATCCAGCAAGAATTAATCAATAACAGATAATTCAGCAAATCATGCATATGTGAACATTGGCTATATCAGTGCACATCAGTCATTTCTGGCTTCCTAAATCCAAGTCCAGTATCTTAAAACCATATACACACATTTGTGTACTTTGTTAATTTTAATGACATGAACCCTGAAGTACCTAAAGCTTCCAACTGCAAAAAATAAGTTTATTCATTAGACAGTAGAAGGAAGTATACCGCACATTATATCACAGGAAAATGTTGCTACATGTTATTAAGAAAATGCTGAGTCCCGTGTTTGTTTTTTATTTTATTTATTTATTTATTTTTTAAAGAGTCCATCTTTTTTGTGAGGATAAGACAAAATGATTCAATACCTGGCATCTGCTTTATGAAAAAAATATATGCATTTTTGTAAACTGCATATTAAAAACTGCAATAATCAAAAAAGTTCATGAAGAAGAATATGGATATGTGTGGTATGTCAAATGTTCATAGAAGGAAGAGAGCCACATTACGTTTGTCTTTGCTCTTAAGCAATACTGCTCCTTCTGTTTCCCAGCTATCACTTTCCCACAAATAAAATTGTTGTGATTCTTACAGAACTTCAATCACAACAATTTCAATTCCTGAACATTCCCAATTTAAACCAAGAACTGTAATGACTACCATTTGTTTTAAATAATGAAACTTTTGAGCTGTTGGACCAAAATACTTGCACATAGAAAGTTGTTATTCAGCGGTGTATTTTAGTAACTGCACGCTGTCTGTTAATATGCTGCTGTGCGTGTGAGATGAACCAATGGAAATAAATTCCTGTTGAGTGTTTTCAACAGACATGGCATTAATTACCATTCCAGCAATATGGAAGGAGTATTACATTATCGAATACAACACACCTTTCGGCATGTACCTCGCAAAGCACATGCAGCAGATGGAGAGACCACAGAGGTTCCTTACCAGAAGAATCCAGGACCTCAAATATCTACCATACACAGATAGGCTAAAAGCCCTATCCCTCTACTCAGTTTCATACAGACTCCTCAGAGGTGACCTCTGTCTGGCATACAAGGTGATCATGGACCCCACCTTGATGGGACTGCTGCATATTTGCAAGTCAAGCTCCACTCGAGTAACCCACACACGCAGCCTCAGCCTGGTCTGTGACATCAACAAGACTTGTTGGCCGGACAGATTTGTGTCCCAGAGACTCCCTCATCTATGGAATAGACTCCCTCTCCATATCAAGCAGAGTACCTCTTTACCCCTTTTTAAGCATAACCTGGATAACTGGATGGGAAACAGAAAATATACCCCTGAGATTCCATCCATGTCCCTGCTGGACAGGGGCACTGGGTGCTGATTTGTTAAAAAACATGGGCTAAACTCTTGGTTAGGCTTATAAGGGCCTCAGGGTGAATAGCCTAGTAACATCCTATGGTCCTTTGATCCTATTACTGATGTCTATACTAATAATGTTTATTACGATACACCTGCAAAATCAGGAAAGTTAAGCTGAAGCACAGATGCAGTAAAGGTAATCAGCCTGTAAAAATTTACATCTGTATAGCAATGAGATCAGAAGTCATGGATTCATGTTAGGGTGTCAAAAGCCTTTTAATCGAAAAGTGAACTTACTGTAAGTACAGCACGTGACCTGCTTTTCAAAACTGTATATTTATTGCGGAGGGTATGCAGACCTCATCCACAATACAGTGGTCTTTATCCCTGGTACCACTGACGTAACATAGTTAAGTCCAACTTCGCTAGATACAAGAAAAGTGCAAACCTTGACCACGGTGAATTTCTGCAAAGAATACAAATTACAGCCGTGTGCTGTATTGACATATTTGGTCATTATGTAGCTGATGTGATAGCATGACACCCTGCATAACTAATAAGATATATAATAATTGATAAGAGCAGTAGAGTGGCAAAAGGGACATATTAATAGAGCATAAGCAAAGTCTGCATTTGCTTTGCTAATTCCATTGTAAATAACATATGTTCAGAGTGAACTGCAAACAGGGAAAATCCTGTAAGAGCAAACATATTAATAAAAGCCTTGCCAAATCCAGCTCAAACCCATCTCTAATGTATGGTGATGGCATTCTTCACCCACCTGCTCAACTGTATAGAGCAAGTGCTGCTTTGCAAAACATTTTTTGAAAAGGAATGCACATAGAAATGAACCAGAAAAAGGATGGGAACAGCCAATGCTGGCTTTATCTATTTCCTGAATTAAAATGAATGTAATGATTTAAATGCCTGCTTTAGCCTGACTATCTATTCTACTGGCATAAAATGAAGGAAATGGTTCCAACAGATCTCTTAAAGCCAATAACTCTAATCTCATACATGAGTCCACTGATTACTTCATGTGTGCCAGTATGTCTAGTAATTCCCACTTTTTAAAATGGAGAAATTAAATTCTCTGAATTGATTGATTTTATACATCAGACTTGTTAAAGTTATGCACAAGCCAAATATTCAGCAGCAAACCTTAACTGCCAAGAAAAAAGTAAGCACTGAACCATTAGAAGATGTAATTTCAAATACCACTAATCTGTTTTCTGTTAACATGGCTCATTTCTTATCTGCTGATGAATTGGGGAAAGACTGTTAACACTAAATGTCAAATTAGTTCTCCTCTCACCTAAGAAATAGATTATGTGTGATTAAAACTTGCCTCACTGTCTGAAATGAAATAATTACAGACTCTTGCAATGTACCTGTACATGGTCTTTACAGAAATACTATCTCTAATACAGATAGAAAAAAAAACGAATAGCACTTTTTTCCAGAATGCAAAGCAAGCCATCCAGCTAAATGTCGCAGCTCTAAAAGGACAACATTTAAGGATAATTTTATTTTTACTTCTGTAGCCACTCTGTTGTTGGTCATAGCAGCCTGTTGAGGTATTTCTTCATCACCTAGCCATTGCTGACAGCTAAACTGCAAGTCTTCTGAAAAGAAACACTTTTTTATTTCAGCAGCAGCAATATAATTAGACAGTATCATCTTTTAAACAGTCACCCAAGTTTCCTAGTTGTTCATTTAGTCTTGGTTTGTGCCTCTGCAAAGTATGTTTATAAATACACACACACACACACACACACACACACACACACACACACACACACACACACACACACACACACTTGCATCATCATCCCTCAAATGCCCTTCTTGCTGACCTGACATACAAACTGTCAACAAAATTTCATAAGCTGCACAGGCAGTCAAAATACATTAAACAAAAAAAAAAAAAAAACTTTTTTTTACACTTCTGTTATGGGAGGCTGCTTCTCCCACACATCTAGATATATATATATATATATATATATATATATATATATAGATAGATATATATATATATATATATATATATATATATATATATAGATATATATATATATATATATATATATATATATATATATATATATATATGTATGTATACATATGTAACAGTGCAAGCTACCTAACCTATTCTGATTAGCTGACACTAGGTGCAACCCTGCACATCACATTCGATGAAGTATAAATTGATGTAAAACATGTGGTTATTCACATTTTGATAAAACAGCTTGAGCTCTCTACTTGAATGACTCAGTGAAGCCAGCAGCCTAAATACAAATTTATTGCATCTGGACACTGCTCTTTACCCAATATGATATCATCTGGAATTAGAACATTTAGTATGGAGGCACATAGGGTCCCTTTCTACAAAGGGGACAGATTCATGGCTAAATCCTCCAAAAGGAGTACATTTAAATGTTTTTGACTTCACCGGGTGCCATTTTGAGTAACTCACTGCACTGAAATGTCACTAAATAAACATCCATTTGATGCACAGTTTTTTAAGGAAATTTATATATACATTTGTATCCCACCTACACTCATGTTGTCATGCTGAAAGAAAATAATGTGACCAAAGTTAGAAATGATTCTCATCCATAAATAATGTAAGTGCAGAGAGTAAAATGCAGTTTTAAGCATTTCATTTGAAGCTACAGCATGCAAAAGGTTAACTTTTCACAATACAAATTAACTGGCTTGTACAGCAGTAAAAGTAGTTTTACTGATGAAGCAAGTTAATGGCTTGTAATAGGGAAGACCGCCATTAAGACAGAGAGGTGTAAACGGGATGGACTATGAGTGGCAGGAGCTTTAAGAAGGAGTCTTTAAGTTACATAAGGAATGGTTGTGTAAGGTAGTAATCTTGTTTTGTTTTTTTCTTTTTTAAAACAACTTTATATTAAACATTCTGTCTATTAAAAGCAATTATCAATTATAACAAAATATACAATTTCATAACTTTTGTACAAAACCAGAGTTAATAAAGAGCAAAAACAAAAAGAAAATACAAGTGTTCCGCAAGTAGTTTGCTCTTCAGTAATAAACACTGTCTAATATGTAAACAGTGTGAATAGCAGACATAACTGTTATGGTACAATAAGCATACTGCAGCCTGCAAAGTCAGTTTTGCCATGTAGCAAATTACATTTGAGACTTTATGGGAAGTAATAAAACAACTCTTCAAAGTGGTAGTCGTAGCAAGATATAATCTCATCTATCTCTTAGCAACCAAAGATCCAATATTTTATCATCTATTTAAATGTCATTGTCTTAAGCCATGGACGGTATTAAGGCAGTCTAGGTCTTTAATGTCTAAGAATGCCTTAACAAGATTCATTTCTGTAGGGGGTTACATTGCCTCTCCTTCCCTGTAATACATTTCTTTGCTGCTAGGAAAAGATGATTCAAAGCCACATATTACAGAGTGTAGCATAACCCTCCCCTTTCACACACCCCAGGAATAATTCTGAAGTAGTTATACTGAATGGGTTGGTCCCTCTAAGACAACTTTCATGATTTCCAGAGAAGTACCCACATTTTGGAACTCTGTAACATAACTTTGATTGCATTTGTTACCTCTCTGTAAAATGAAGACAATCTAATACAACCCCAAAATATGTGGCATCATTCTCCCATGTTCACATTCCAACATCTCCAACAATAAGGAGGAGAAATTTGAAAATCCTTGTAAAACTGAGGTACAGAAATTTTAAAAACAAATATTGCCAAACAAAAAAAATCTATATTTTCTAGACTTGGTAGCATATCTAGGGGCAAGAATAATTAAAGACCAGTTATTTTGGGAGACTCCCATTTTTAACTCTTTCTCACGAGATTGCAAACTTGTGGGTAAAGTGAGAGTAAAACCATACTAAAAATGTTATATGTCTTACCTATGGAACCTCTGATAGTTAGATCTGGATATATACTAGATATAATCTGAGAGATAAATCTTGGAGAGTGATTCACTGATGTGGTGAGCAATCTCATTTTTCTGTGATTCTTTAAAATTGTTCCCGATATATAGATGGCTTATTTTTGAGTAATATCCCCTGAACCTTCAAATGAATATAAAGAAAATGATGTCCCAAAGCCGGTCTGAAGTTCTTGTCATTTTAAACAGCTCTTTCTAATAACATTGTGTTTTGTTTAAATTTATGAGTGTGAATTAAATGAGATGTGCAGAGTAAAGGATATTTTTCTAATGTAGCCAGATACTTCTAACAAGTGACTACAATAGTTTGGATTGGTATAATTTGTTGTAATTATTAAAATGGAAAGCTTATTGTTGAACAACAGTTTAACTGTTGAATGAGGACCCATGAATAAACTTTACTATGTCAAAAATAGGTACAAAAAGAGCTCTCATTTCATAAATAAAATAAAATACTCTAGTGTGCTTTGTCAATGATCTGATGGGCAATCATTTCAAGGTCTGACTTGTCTCCTAACTTGCTTTAGGCAAAAACCATTGAAAAGATCCTAACAGAAGTGTTTTTCACTTTAGATGAATCTGTATATAGAATTAGAAGTAAAACAGCTGCTAAGGTCTTTCTTGATAACAAAATGTGAGAAGGACCAATGCAGTAAGTGATTCAGGATTATGTGAAATATTTCTGGCAAGTCTGGCAATAATTAAACATTTTTAGAAGTCATAACACTGCATCTTCAATGTAAAAGAAATCAACAAATGAACATATGAGGAATCAGTAATCCTTGACTGGGTCCACATTCTGAAGTGTATTGATATATTGTATCAAGTAGTCTTGAAAAGAAGTTATTTCTTGGTTTTGGTTTTTTTGAAAGTTCCCGCCGTGGTTGTTTACTTGAAAAGAAGTTCACAGAGCAGTTTTATTATAGCAATAAAATGGACAATATAAACTGTTTCAACGTTGCAGCTTTTGGGGTTTTGCTTGCAGTCTTATTATTCCAGTCATATTCCTAGCGGGAGAGAGATGGACTACCACAGGTTCCCAGAATGAGGTTACACTTTTCATTGAAGATCCTTGTATTCTGCAACTGCCATTCTATAGAAATCACTCCATCATCAGTTAAGAGAGCTCTAAGTATATATTTTCTCAGGATTATATTTTCTCAGAATGTTCAAGAAATTAAAGTCACTGTTGCATACTTGAAAAATGAATCTGTGAATGTGATGTGCTGTATATTTATTACTGCTTTATTGTTGATAGCTGTATTTTTTTTTATTTATTTTGTAATTTTATTTTATCATAAGCCATAGTACAGCATAAAGCAGACAGTTTTGTTTGTTTGGTAGTTAACAGTATACAGCGAACATAATAGTTATGACCAAATGCATGATACCATTATAATTAGTAAATGACAATAAATCAGCACCAGTATCCTCAGACCTTCTTTGCACTTCACACATTCACTGTTTTGTCCTTCAAAAGGCACTCTGCTTTAAGTAGGTTAACCTAATACCCTCAAGTTAACATATATCAACATGAAGTGAAAGTGACACAATGAAAAGAGGTGAAGATATATAATGTAGCCTGCAAAGCTTTTGCAAAATGTGACTGATATAACAAGCAGGCAGGAAGAGCATTGCTAACATTGGAAAGTAGGACATGACTTTAGGAAGGGTCAAAAGGGATAGATATTCTATTCCCACTCTCTCTAATGAATGTTGGATCTTTGAGCAGACAATATAGTCACAACATGAGTTATGCATTATCTTGCCATCACAATGTGGTTTATGAGATGAAAGATCCTATCATAGCTCTCAAATGTCTCTACATTTACAGAATATCCCTAATTTTGCCTCATATTTTTGTTCGCTTTCTCAATTTCCTTTCATTTTGGTAAGATGCTAAGTATTACAGTCAGTCAATAATGATGACCATTATAGATTTATACTTCTTATAGTTAAACAAATGCATGCTGATGCAAAATCTGTTATTACCATTTTTACATGAATTAGAGTAAGATTTTTAAAACAGTCCTGGATTTCGGGCCTTTTGGTCCCCCCATTATATCTAGCTTGGTCCAGAATTCTTGAGAAAAGAAGTTGCCATGGCTTATAAAAGGCCTTGTGAACATCATAACATTTCATAGCAATGCATGACCCAACTTACAAAAAAAAAAAAAAGAAAACATAATATCCTCAAACAATGTGCCCATACTCAGCCTTATCTTAAGTGAAACAAACTTGAAGTGCTGAGGCTTAAAGATCGTCATTTAAATATCTAGTGAAACAAAACAAGTAATAAGTGATGCCTGATGCTTCCAAGCATCAGTCTATTATCCATTACTAAACAGATGGGTTTTACCCTTATACAGTGGTCATCTGATAATATAGACAGTGAATTTTGGCAAAGAGTAGATGATCATTAGGTATACTTTGTGCAGTAGGGTGGTGATATTCCTCCTCATACTGGAATGGATCATTCATCTGATTCACCTTTGTCTCAGACAACATCATCTGAAACTGCTGTAGGAGCTGCTTTTATTTCCAAGAATTCTATCAGGTCTTGGTTAAAAGATCGTCTCTCAGCATTCCTTGGCCCAGGTGTCCATGTCAAGCTAATCTGTGACTGAAATCTTGTCACCTATCTAATCAATGTTTCTCAATACATTTTGCAATAAAACTGTGTCTGTATCAAAGAAAGGAATGTAGAAAAAGAAATATGTTGCATCAAACTGCAAGGTCGGTAGAATGTGTAATACTTTTTTAAATTTTAAATATCAAGCAGCTACATTAATAGAAGACAGAATTCCTAAAATGGGGAAATTCTCATTCTATGGAAATCATGAAAGTTGTCTTGAAGAGACCATTATGCAGATAGACTTACTTAATCACTTCTTGGGAAAAAAAGTAAAATGGTGCAAGCCATGCATGGGGGCCAACATTTAAATCTAAATAAATAAATAACATCCTTACTTTGAGGTGGTGTCCAGTTTCACAGTTAGTGTGCTCACAAAAGCTCTGGAAGTCTGAAAATTGTTGATGGATAAAGAATACCACTGCAGTGAAGATCCTTGCAATGAACATTAGTTGCATTGAACAGCTCACCAAATGCAAAGCAATATAATAATCTTCCTTTCACTAGAACAATACAACTTCAATATAATTTACAGCTACAACAACATTCCCACTGCCTCTCTGACAGCACAAAGTAGAACCTAATGGGGATCACATACAGTACCTGCTTAATGTTATCACAGACAGTGAAAAGTTCTTTATGAGATAGGACTCTAGAAAGGTTATCATCTTCCAAAGAAAATCATATGTGAGATGCATTGCTAAATGCAAGCTTAAAATTTACTTCACTGAATCATAGTCTCATGCTTGTCAGCTCAGGTTAGGGCTCCCAGAAAGTCCTTCATGAGGTCCATGTAATCACTGCTTATGTGAGTAGCTTTTCCCATTATTCATTCCTTGTAACAAAGTATGAACCAACCAACTCTTGATACCTTGAGAACAGACAATGCGTCTGTTGATGCTTCATAAATATTTGTACAAAGGTTTATAACCAAATTATTCCAAAAATGCAAGTAAAGGTGTTTGGGCTCATTCCTGGGTTCATATTAAGGCACATTTTAATGACTATATATGAGGACCTGAACCTTATTTTTTTCGACAATGTAAGCATTCAAATACTTGGGACATCTAAAGAAATTGTACCCATCTTTCTAAGGTTATACAGAGAAGAAAGTAACAACTTATTTGAAAGCAATTTAGGGTGAAAGCTATTGAAGTTTATCACTGCTTTAAATGCACTACTCTGTATTTAATGACATTCTATACTATCGGTAATCAATTGTTTTCACAAAATCTAACAATACTGTTGAGTTTAGTCTTTAAACAGATCAAAATATGAATGAACATCTGCAACTGTACAGTTCTGTAGGCTGCTGCCTGCTTGTGAAGTAAAAATGGCCTAGAACAGGCTGGTGGTGGGGAGTGGACCATGCATAAATTCTTTCATGGGAAAGCATTTTACTAATTTGGAATGCAGCTTGAAGTTAAGGAATACAGGACAATTAAGATTCTTTTCCACCTACTAAATAATTCCTTCCATGTGCGGTCTCTAGTATGGACTCCTTTCACTGCTATTGACCTCAGGCTATAAGACGCCTTCCTGATGCCATCCTTGATACTGAAGCATGTGTATTATTAAAAGGACCCTTCCTGGTTCAAGCAGTCACTACTACTAATGTTAACAACATATTAGCTAGTTACAGCTGAGCATGCATAAGTTGGGTATGTAATATTCTGCTGCTCTAAAGAAAATATTTTGCTCTAGGAAATTCCTCTTTTCCCCAACATGCAGCAGTTTGGATTTCGAGCATTTAAGCTGCAGAGGTATGGGAGTCTCAACATACAAGGTGCTGGGTGAGGGAACTGATTTTCTAAATATACTTAAGGTTTTGCCAAATGTAAATTCAGCTGAACTGCTACAGAAAAATTGCAGACAACAAATCTATCTTCAACCAACAGTACTACAATACAGTTAATAGCTACCTCCTCCACCCTGTAACTTCAGGCATGAGTTACTCCAGGTTTACTCTTAATACAAGCTCTGTTCGTCTATGACTGCAACATACTGTTATATGCCCACGCTGATTTTTAGTTATAACTTATATTTTAAGGATAAAATGCAGTGTTGCCTGTTATTTATTTATTTATTTATTGCATCACTATTACAGTTTAACACATTCCATTCACTTTGAGTTAAATGTTATGACATCAATACTACAGTTTTATATTACCTGTACTGTCTAGGTAACTGATACCTTTACAAATCAGATTATACCAGAACATTGTTCATTGTTTCAGCATATTCTTAGTTATTTTGAAAAAGACAAACATTGAAAATTGGAGACTATTTATTTAACCAGCACTGCATTATAACTATCAAATTATGATAAAGCAGTTATTTTTTCACATCTGGTTGTTTCTTTTCTCAATAAGAATGTCATTGGAAAAGTTCTCTGACACTGTTATAATCTGAAATCAGCAAAAACCTCTCCTGAAGGGTATGCCAAAGGAAAAGTGTGATGGAGAGCTTTCAGTGCACATCATGGAAATTAACTGCTGGATTTGTTCTTGGGAACTGCTGTAACGACACAAGATTTTGTATCTCAAAAGCATCTGCAATGCGCAAAACATTTATTAACAGTTTCTGCTATACACACATACACACGTGTGTGTGTGTGTGTGTGTGTGTGTGTGTGTGTGTGTGTGTGTGTGTGTGTGTGTGTGTATGTATATGTATGTATGTATATATATATATATATATATATATATATATATATACACACACACACACACACACACACACACACACACACACATGTGTGTGTGTGTGTGTGTGTGCATGTATATATATATATATATATATATATATATATATATATATATATATATATATACACACACACACACACACACACACACACATACACACACACACACACACACACACACACAGTATATCTACACATATACCAATCCTCCTAAATTATCAGGGTGACTGAATACCACCAAATCCAGTAACCATGGCATCTCATCTACTGGAATAAGGCAACCTGTTCATATTGATCTACATGGTGCCCAGACGACAAACAGCAGATGATTACATACACGTAACACTGATTCAACCCCATGATGTTATGCTGCTCATCTAGTATTAAGCTTAAATTCCCACTTTTTCACATTTTGTTTGTTCTGCATCTTGCTTCATGTATATGTAGTATATAATCCAGTGTCAGAGGAAAGTAAACATCCATTTCAGCTTTTCTCCTTTGAGTTTGTAATGTACAGCACATATAATCTTTCACAAACAGGCCCCCCACTCTCCAGGAAGGAAGGCCCAGAAAATATTTATCTACATGAAATGTATAAGACTGCCTTTTGAATTTATGAGACATGGCATTTCTACTTTTTAGTATGTTTATCATCTGTAATGCATTTCAAAATTAATTTAATAGGCAGTGAGCCAATAGCCATGGCGTTTGGTTTATAGTGCATCACTTTTCTTATTTAGCAGTATTCCCTCTCTGATTTGATTATCACTGTGACAATCTGATAATATACCTGTGAAGACTAAAGAAATCAATTAATGGAAACAGGTCCTTCAAAGCTTCTCAAATTGACAGATATTATCCATGTCTGAAGTCACTCAGAGCTTAGAAGTACATGTTAAGGCCCTGGAATCAAAGTGCTAAATTGAATTGCTACTATACAGCAATTAGTTTATTGATTTAATTAAGGATGCCACATTTTAATTTTCAGGCTGTGATTGAAGCAATTCCTGATTAAATGGAATGGTATTAGCAAAGGGCAGGCCTTACCAAAAATGTAATTTCAAGTCAAGAGAGTAGACTCATTTTCAGAAGTAATCTTTTCTTAATTAGTATGAAATGCATACATTAACTGCATACTTTAAACTTAAATGGATACAAATTCAGATCCACATAACCTTATTATATAAGCATTAATCAGAATTTTTAAGGGAAAGGGAAATGTTACATTTCAATAAATCAAGATAACATTAGCTCAAGAATACAGTATTGGCACATATTTAAGTAAAATAAATCACAGAATATCTTCAAAACCCATTAAACAAAGTCAATATATATTGTTAAACTGGGGATATTATGTGATTTGCATCTTCTTTAGAAGAAGCCTGACATAAGGAAACGTGTTATCATAGTCACGCCTCTTATACTATCAAAACACAAAGGTGTTGAATGTTTCTAATATCCTCCAGCTCAGCTATATTAGGTATGTTTATTTCTCTACTTCTGTCTTACACATTAAATATGATATAATTGCTATATATATATATATATATATATATATATATATATATATATATATATATATATATGTACACACACACACACACACACACACACACAAAACATACACGCACAATTAAAAGTACATGCCTTCACTTTCAGATGTTAAGTGAATTTACTATTATTGTACTTTTATTTAATAATTCCACTCTACAAGTAAATTTAAAAGGAAGAACATTGGCGTAATGTCCATCACATGCAAAAACATCCTGTCTTAAGACAAGAAGAATGTAGGCAGATGTGGAATATACTGTCTTGTAAACCCAAGGCAGTCAGTGGCTGTGGTAGCATAACTGATATAATACAATATATTTACAAGGTCACCAAATCTGGACATTTAGAAGAGGGGAATGAAAAATGGAAGTGAATTTGTTATGCATCAAATCACCACCTATAAGACTACACAAAAGCCATTAATATGATTTCCTATTGTATGTTACAGTCTGAGTAAGAAGCAGCCGCTGTGATCATCAGAGCCACAGTCCAGTGAAAAAGGACAGGGAACAGTAGTGGTCTAGGAATATACAGCTAAAAATACTAGTAGCTGAAGGAATGAAACTGAATAATTCTGTTTTTGTCAAGGATTTCATTGCTGACATTAAGATACTACTAGAGTGTAAAGAGACACTCTGGCAGATCAGGCTGAACGCCGATAAACTGCCTGGTTTAAATGAATCAATCAATATCAAGTGTTTTTTACTAAGACAAAGAATTTGAGGAGATTTTTTTATGATATTTTAGTTACAAATCAATTGCTAACAAGTAATACTGCTTAATCAAACTTAACTGCATGCACTTTAGAGCATGAAAGACTAGTAACCAATGGCATTATGATTTTGGGGCAATGCCCACTTTTAGAATGCTTGCATTGGTTGTCTTTATCACATGATTATTTGAATGTATTTTTAAGGGATGTGTGTGTGTGTGTGTTTTACAAACTTTTCTGATGAAGTTCTTGATGAAACATTAAAGCAAACAAAACCGCTAAGAAAAAGTGTTCAAGGGTAGTTTTTCTTAGTCATAATTTCACCTTGTTTTTTTTTGTTTCCAAGTTATTTAGTAATTTTTGTTGGTATCATAATTTTAACTTAGTTTCAAATAGTTCCTTTTATTCTTCATTTTTTTGGTCCTTTTTTCCCCCTGTACCTCCTTTGAAAATGGGCTTTTGTTAAGCAAGATTATCAAACTCAACAAAGTGAAGTAAATAAACATAGACATGTTACACATAATAATATACAGAGAGTACAATAGTTAATAAAAAAATAAAGGCTTACTTAGTAAGATTTTAAGAAATGTACATATATAGTGTTCTCACAATGTCATCTTACTTTGAGGTTCATTGCATCATATATGACATAAATTGTAATATATTAAAATTGTTAAAAGAGAGAAACATGTTTATGATAATGTCATATAGAATGTATAGTAAATTTATTTAAATTAAATCTGATGTTCAAATTGATAAATTCAAGCAAAATGCACATAATGCGTAGCATACCCAATAAACAACAGTGAGCAGATACACTGCGAGTATTAAAGTAACAGACAACAGTTATAAACGGATTCCTATTGGAAAAGTGAGAACTGATACTGCAAAACCTGACACTAAGAAACATAATGAGTGAATTCAGAAATTTGCTTCTATACCTTTAGAGCATTTTTCAAGGGGATTATTTTCCCTCTATCTCGAAAATGGAATGCTGTAGCCCAATTATCGTGATATTTCTAGCTCAAATATCACTATAGCAGGACTGGGAGAAACACTCTGAGACATCATAATTTTACAACTGCTATATATTACCCTACTCACACTTAAGTTGTATCGATCAAAATTCCAATTGCGAGACCTTAAGTGTATCTCATAACAGCGATGGAGCAGCTAGCTATCCAAAATCAAGGTAAAAGTTCCTTGGATAAAGTCATTTCATATTCAGAGCATCTTATGGGAAAAAGGCATTAGGGGGAGATTAGTAAGACAGAAGGATATAAATAGTATAACTTAGAGGGAGAGAGAGAGAGAGAGAGAGACAATAATTCTGAGATGTTATTTCAGGTTTGTCAGTGTACAAGGGGGGTAAGCCTCATATGGACTGATCCTCAGGTGCAAGATTACTGCAATTTTACAATGAAATTAAAGGTTTACATTTTTCATACCTTTTTTAAAGTAAAATCAGTGTATGATTGTACTTCCCGATGTTGATGTCTCTTTGTTCTGAAATAATTCAGAAGAGGTATGTCTTGGATATATAATGCAAGTGCATATACATGCAGAGTATGCTACTATAGTGCATTTAGATCCAGCCTGTGATGTACTGATTTTGTAGCTTTGAAATGCTTAATATAAATGATATAAATATTATTTTATTATTATTATTTTACTTTTTTGAATGTAGTATTATGCATGTATTTTAAAAGCACAAATTATATTTATTGGGTCTGTAAGATTTCTGTTATTGTACTGTACATCTGCTTTTTTTATTATTTCCCACTGCAAACTAGCCACTGGCTGTAAAATGATTGCTTTGCAGAAGTAATTATAATGTACCTCTACTAAAAATATTCTGTTAATCCGAATAGAGTAAAGTATTATCAGGATTCTTCCGTAAATGTTAATATATGTACCACAAATTATAATTTACCAATTTGATTAAATCACACAGCGCTTATTCCTAAGACTAGATGGTAGGAGAGAAAAGACAGTCTAGGTAAACTGTATGAGGTAGTAGCTGAAGTAGAGATGCATTGTGTTTTAGAAATTAGTTTTGGATTAGGACACATATCAGTTTCCAATATCAAACATGAATTCCAAAATGAAAACAAAACTGAATTCCGGAAGCTTCCAAAAACTTGCAGAAGAAAATGGTGGTATAAAACAAGCGGTGTTGCATGAGAGGGATACCAAACCTGTTAATTCCTTATCCTGTAAATTTCTATTTTGGGGTAGAAAAACCCAGGATTCACATGTGTAACATTATTTACTTCTTCAGACACAAACACTGGGGTAAGAAAGAACAAAAGAAAGAAAAACTGAAATATGTCAGATGTAAACTTTGCAGAAAATTAATATAAATCCCATCTCATAACATAAGAAAGTAGAACCAAAATTTAGGGCTGTTAAAACTTACTGGCATATGGAGAGTTGGCAGCAGATCCATTCAAGAAGGTCGGTGAAGCACCCAAGTTTGACATTCCAGCATTTCCATATCCATTCATGCTTGTTGTGACTGAGTTATAATTTGTTTGTTGTGGGGTACTACTTGGCACATACCCATGAGGCGATACACTGCTTGTGTTGCGAGTAAAACCTGTGTGTGTGATGGTAATATAACTTAAGTTATAAAGGCAAAAATGCCATGAAATCAGATTTCTATACATCTTGTTCTGAAACAAAGTAACAATGCCGGAAAGAATCACTATTAGGAACTTAGTGAATTAAAAACTTCGGCAATATATTTTTGAATACATGCCATATCAAATCAATTTCTTGTCTTCTAGGCTAGTGCTATACCAGCCCATTCTGGAGGTATGTCACAACAGAGGATTACATCAAAAATATTTATCACTATTATCACTATTACAAATGTGTCAAAATGTGTCATTCTGAATGGATAACAAAGAAAGCAAAATGTACCTAGAGGTATTGCAACCCAGAGTGGGCTTGATGCTCTGATGCTCTGTCATTATGTTAACAACCAAGGTTTAGGTATTATGAATTCATGTCAAACTGAGATATAGACACTGTGCTGCACAGATGTGATCTACTATCCTGTTATTTAAGTACTATAAACAGCATAAATGGTATTTAAAAACTGAAATATTATCTAGCAAAGCAAGACACTGCAGGAAAACATACCTTGATTTGTAGATGGCGAGGCTTCTGAGACATTTACTGCTAGCTGCCCACTGAATGAGTTTACCCCCATCATTCCTGCATGGACTGGTGTATTAGTCAAAGCTGGGAGTTGGTTGTGATTTCGGGGAACACTGTATAATGCTTCTGCTATATCTGCTGCTCTTTTTAGAATTATTTCCTGTCAAGACAAATATATCAATAAATCTGTAAAAATGCAAAACAGTATGCTGTTTGAAAATAGTTTTATATGCTGAATGAAAATACTTTTGAAGCACAATTCTGTTATATGGAAGGACAGGTAAGGTACTTAAAATAACAGCAATGTTTTAAGGTACAAGTTATAAAACCTGTATGTCTTAGTAAAGCATATAATGCCAATAATTAATCCCAACACTTTATTATAGCAATAAATGTGGTAAAGCATCACAGCTTGAAAAATCAGCTTGCATTAGCTCTCATAAATCATCTATAGCCTATTACTGTCAAAAGCTGTGTTCTAACATATAATGTGCATAGTAATGTTTGAAACTCACATATCGCATACCATTTATAGTGTCACTTTGCTACTTCAGAAGTATATTAAGGGACTTCTGAATATGCAGTCTGAGAAACAGCCTCTAAGCAATGTTTGCCTGAATAAAATATTTTTTATTTTATGTATTAAAGGATGCTGATTCTAAAAAAATCAACAAGACATGTTTATGACAGTGAATAAGGTTTTTCTAAAGGTCTGGTCCCATTCAGCTTCTAAAAGAATAGTTGTGGTTTCTTCTGATTGCCTAATAACCAAGGAAGAGCTTCTACGAAGATGGGTAGGCCACCTGCAATGCCTACCTGAATCCAGTTCAGGAAACCAAAGCGACAGTGTAGCAAAGAGAGCATCCAAGATATAAACTCTTACAACTGTAAGCTTGAAAATGAAGAAATCTATTGCCTCCCTGCATAAGTCTACTGAGGTGAAATATCTATGTATAAAAGCAACCATCACTGTGTCCACTAGCCACATTTTCCTTTTGGAAGATATCAGCAGAGCTAAGTAGTTCACAGATTCATAGGTTCAATAACTGGAGACTGTGTGCTGGAGGTAGGATATTATCCTTGCCATAAATGCAGAGGATAGAGAGTAATATAGAGAGACATACAGCAAGAAGCAGCAAGGAAAAATGTAGAAAAATTAACATATTTCCCATTATGCTCAGCAAAACCCTGCTCCCACCTCATATGTTATAAATAGTACTCCTCTTAAGACAAACATGGTCATAAGAGACCTGGGCACTTTTGTGGAAAACTCTCCCTCATACAATTATCATGTTTCCACTGTAGAGAGGAAATCCTTCAATCTTTTCCAGTTAATTCAAAGGCAATATCTTCAATATCTAAACAAGACATCCTACTAGTTTCCTCTTCCCTTACGTGTAAATCCACCAACTTGAAAGGCTCCAAAGATACCTAACCAAGAAAACTGAAAATGTGAAATCCACCAACTATCCCTATCATTACCATGACTGTGTTTATATTCAGTAGCCTACTGGCTTCCCTGAAGTGATTATGTCTCAAGTTTTAATTCATGAAAGAACCAATCCTATTTTTCCTCCTATCTCTTAACAAAACCAGTGACTCTATAAACACCCAACAAGAGACCTAAATCCACACCAACAAATAAACAGGACTCCCTGAAGAGACAGGTTCCTAAACCAATGTAGTCACAATCTGTGGAATAAGTTACCACTACAGGTTAGACAAATTATTATTCTGGTTACTGTTAAGACTAAGTAAATTGGGTGGGTAGATTTAAATTTAGACCAGGGTTATCACATACAGCACTGCTCAGTTTGGGAAGTAATGTAGGAACTTTTAAGTGTGTCTGCTAAAAGGTGCAGATGGCTAGGCATCCTATGGTCCTTGTGAGAGTGTGCCTACTATTGTTCCTATGTTCATACACCATTTAGCTGCTAAGTCAAATTATTATTTAAACAATGCTTCCATCTTTATTAGCCACCACTATATGTTATAATCTGATAAAGATGTATAGACATATAAAGTACATCTCACAAGACCTTTACTGATAGATCACAAGAAACTTCAGAGACATGCATGACATCTCTTTTTGCCATAAGAACACATCTCAGATCATGTTCCAGACCAAAGAGTTCATTGACTACACCAATCCTTTATTACAGGTTCATAGGTAAGTACTAGGCTAGCTGCCATTGCAGGCTATTTTTAGCTTAGACAATTTCCCCTTTTGTTCTCAAAATAACCTATTCCATTTGGTTATAGACTGGCCTTACCCATCCCAGTGTAATAATAATATATTACCCCAATGAGAATAATAGGGATCATACCATAGATAATTTGAAGGGACACATGTTCAGGATAAAGTATTTAGGAGCTGCCACTGTCCATTAGAAGTACAGGGGGCAGTCCTGAGGTAAAATAGATTCATAGGTTCATAGGTTGGTACTAGGCTATCAGCCCTAGGGCCTATACAAGCCTAGCCATAACAATTCCCTGGCTATTTCTTCCCACACTATTTACTTCCCTGGACCCCTGTCTAGCAGGGCTGTCTGTTACCCATCCATAGATCCAAGCTGTGTTTGAATACGGGCAGGGATGAGAGCTTTGCTTTATGTGGATGTGGTGTCTGGTCCAGAATAGTGGCATCCTCTGTGAGATGTACCTGTCCTTCCAACCCTATTCTATTGATACAACAGCGAGGTTTAGAGCCCTAGGCCAAGTTTCCTGATGCCATCTGACTAACTGATGTACAGTAACTCCATCAGTATTGGTTGGAGGATACCTTGAATGCCAGACACAGGTCACCTCTTTATCGGTCTGTAGGATATATTGTACTATACGTTACAGTATGGTAAAATCTGAATTTAAAGCAGATATCATTTTAAAACCATTGTGTTAAAACAGTATTGTTCTCTTGAAAGAAAAAAAGTACATGACCGTCAGTATTTCAGTCACAGTTTATATTCTAAAGAATGCATGAAGACCCGCATATTTTCCAAGCAGCCCCTCATTACACATTTCTACATGCACATCTCACAGATGAACATGTCATAACGATCACCGATTACAGAGAAAGTAGTCACCTGGTTGTTATGTGGCATGCCGTATAATGCCTCCACGAGGTCAGCCGCTCTTTTCAATATTACCTCCTAGAGAAAAACAAATAACTTTAAATGTGAGTGTTGCCAATTTTACCATTACAAGTAGAATTATACAATGAACTACTAATCTAATGGTTGACAAATCCAAAAAATTATATATTGGAACTGATGCATACTGAGATATATAAAGTTTGTTATTCTTTTTTTTTTTCTTACAAATGAACCATTATTCATCCATTAATTCTTTTGTTTGATCTCCTGATGTAATTTTCTAATTACTATATCATAGCAACTGCACTCGTTCTGCTTTTTTCTGTCTTATTTGACCTTATAATATGTAAAAACAATTTGTATGCTAGAAGAAATATTAGGATATTTGCAGTGTCAACAGATACCATGCTCTGATGCAAGGAAATAGATGTGGTAACTTGCTGAGGCTTTTTGCATTGGGAACATGGCACTATTTTATTGAAATATGTTCTGTTTATTAACAAAACTATATATTGGATTTACATCCAAAACCATGGCAATCTGAACGCTGTTCTAAAGAAGACTGTCTAACCTATATGTCTGTGCTGAGTGGCCAACAAAAGCAAACCTAACAGCCTATCATTTCATTGCAAGAATGTTCCATGCTAACCAAACTTTGCGCACATATTGAAATTAGACATATATTAAAACAGAAATATCACACTGTGTCTCCTGTTTCACAGATACATCTCAGGTAAATTATGTTAGGATCCATTAACACATCTATATTCTACAGTAATCTCAATCCAGCATGAAGGAAAGAACGAAAGAGAAAAATTATTAAAAAAAATGTCTAGAAGGAGTATGACACAGCATGCAATAAAAATAATCTTATTAAAGTGTCAGGTAAAAATAAAATTTAAATGAAGTGGATATAGTTCAGCGTGAGGAATGAGATCATGGCCAGTGTGCATAGCTTTCTAATCGGCTAATTAATTCTTTGTAAGAGCCATACAAATTCATTATTTATTGCATATAATTTCTCAGTTAAATGTTATAGATCTGGGGCCCGACTCCAAATGACTTGATCTCAGTGTAACTGACCACTTACACTGAGAGCAGGCTCAGAGCAGGTCTTTGGGAATCTGGTCCCTGGTATAAGCTTGTGTACAGATAGGCCTTTTGGAATCAGGGCAGGCTTACACCGAGAAATACTCTTTTGGAATCTGGCCCCTAAAACCTCATAGAATTGTTTTTCCTTTGTAATGTCATGCTTATGCCTGTAAGGAAAATGCAAATGTGTAATTGATTTAATATAGTCAGCCATTGGTTAAAATGTTTTATTATTTAATGCTTATTTAAATGCACTTGTTGTTGTGTCTTTCGGCTTTTCCCGGTTAGGGTCGCCACAGCGGAACTCCAGTCCGCTAATGATTGGCAGTAGATTTTTATGTGCTGAGCTGCCTGCCCTGACACACAACCTTCAACGAAGGTACGCCCATTTACGCATGTCTCCACACAGAAGACACTCTAGCTGAGAATCGAACAGGGCAACGTCTTACTGTGAGGCGACAACACTAACTACAAAATAGCAGTCTCCATCTAACAAACAGATATCAACTTTGAGACTGTCAAGCTCACTATTTTTAGAATATGAAACATTTACTCATACATTGGGTAAACTTTCAACAATCAGGTCAGTTGATGACAATGCAGTGTTTTTCCAATCAGGTAAAATATTTTTAGGACTAACATAAAAAAGCCATTACAAAAAAAAAAAAAAACACTTGTGTGACTAGGCCTTAAACCCATGCACGTCTTATGCCATGAATTTATTTTTACTTATTTTTTCTTTGAGCTCATAAAGTATTCAGAGGTGCTAAGATTGTTTACTTCATACAATACAAATAATTAGATTTATAGATGTTACTAGGCTTGCAGTCCAGGAAACCATGAGAAGCCTAGCCCAAATTCCCAGTTGCCCCAAGTACTGTCTGTGAAGTGACTTGCTCAAGGTCACACAACAGGAAAATGAGAGCTGTGGGAATCAAACCTTGTACCATTGGAACTCACAGCTTTAACCCTCGCTGCTCCATTTTATGCAATGTTCTTTATTCTTTAGCTTTACTGATAGCGTTATAGCTTCAATCCACTTCCAGGGGTGATAGTCAGGTAAAACATAAGCTAAAACTGTATTTTCCTACAGGTGATTAAGTTATAAAAGCTGATAATTAGATGTCTGTCTCAGAAAATGTAAAGCAGAAATGTTAATTAACAAACAGAACTGTAACATGCTAAGAAGTGGCTTTACAGTGCACCCTGTCTGGTTTCATTGACAAAACAGCTACATTGCAATATGAGCTACTGAGTTCTAGGATGCATTTTGGTTTCAGCATCTACTTATCTTCTTCTGAGGAACAGTTAATCTGGCAATGAATTATTTGTATCTATTTTGAATTAATAAATACAAATAACGTTACTCCATGGGTATAAAACATGTAAACTGTTTACCTGTAGCTAAGGATTCAACTAAGGGCATCTAGATACCTGTCATACTATAGATTTGTTGTAACAAAATATACAAGACAGCAGCAAGGAAGCATGGCACATTACTAAAGAAATGCAAATTGCAAACTGCAGTCACAAATAAATAGTGTGGTGTGCTTAAACTAAAACTAGAAGTTAGCAGCAGCTAACAGTGCACAAAAATCACATTTTTACTTATTATCTTGATAACTGGAAAGGTAATTTCCAGTACAAAAAAAATGAAAAGTGTTCTGTTACTAGTTTAAACCACCAATGGAGCAAAGGAACATATTCTAGAATTCTTAGACATTTTCATTTAAATCTTTTTATTAATTCCACCCGGTATCTTGTGGACTTACAAAATGTTATTTCACTTTTACTGCAATAAGAACATTTTCCTTGCTCCATATACTGCAAGGTATACTTTGACTGCTAAGAATCTAAATAAAAAAAAATTCTGATTTTGGCAAACTGGTATCATAAATATCTGCAGCTACAATATGCAGTTTACAAGAGCAAGGTTATTAAAACAGAATTTATTGACATGAGCAGTAGAAAACTGTCATTTGCAAAACTGAAGAAAAGTGAGTACCATCAGCACAAATGCAACATATGATAAATATTCAGATTATGTCATATAATAAATATTCAGATTATGTAATATGATAAATATTCAGATTATGTCATATGGTCAGATTAGAAAGAGAGATGTTTATTTGCCCCTTCCAATACTAATATAACAAAATCTAATCTGTTAATAATAAATGTTGGTAAGGAAATATGCATTAAACGATTTTGATTACATAGGGAGGAGAGAAAAAGACTCCTGGTACATTCAAACTCCAGTCTGTCAATGTAATCCTGGAGCTCTACGCATATATAATTAAAAATATTAAACATTAACAAATCCAGTAGAAGAATTTGTGTATACCTGGTGCTCATGTAAGTGCAATTATCTTAATGAATCACTTACAGTGACCAGGCCCATCACCCCAACCCCCAGACCAGAGCCTTCATTTTTCTTGCTATGTTATTTATCTGCATGTGAGGATTTTAAGTTAATAAGGAGCTCAAGTATATGCTTAGTGTCTCAAAAATTCACAAATGTGTAATTTTATTTCTTTTTAAGTACATTACTACAATAATAAACAGCAGCAGATATTTTATGGAAAACTTCAACAGTTTGATATATATATATATATATATATATATATATATATATATATATATATATATGGTTTACTATCATAATCTTGAAGGCAACATTTTTTCTATCTAAACGATTAACGAAAAACTTGAAAATGAAAAAATATTCTAGCCTATATGTCGAACATCGTAAACATTTGACATACCAGACTTCTGGTTTCGAAAGTCCGTATGTCCTTTTATGTTTTAGCAGGGGTCAAACCCCCCTGCACCCCCACACTCTCTGCAAATTATATATACCAGCTCTGAGATTGCACTACAGTGAGGAAAGGGGTAAGTTCCCCGATCCTCACTGTATCGCAATCTCTGTTCACAATGCCAAACTTATAATAAGGAATGAAGCTTTACGTTCGTTATTATGAAGCTGAATTAATCCAGTTCGGCACTGTGCAACTTTGAAAACTGCCTTTCGCCCACACGACATTCACACTCAAGCCTTTGCAATTTTGATTGCAAGCATACACACACACACACACACACACACACACACACACACACACACACACACACACACATTTTCATGTTATATTGCTTTCTATCTTTCTATTAACTCTTTCTTCTGGTATATAATTAATGATGTACATTCACTAAAATAAAACTATGTGAGGTCATAAAGCATAGTCTGCAATATCACAACTATTTTGGCAATAAACTGCAATGTCTCAGGATTATTATCTTCTGTAGGGGATACAGAAAAAGTAAATGATAGCCTTTTTTGGAAAAATATAATCAATTAATAAATATTTATAGCATTAAGCATATGAACATGCATGCTTCAAAAGAATGGTATATATAGAATAGCAATGGTGCATTAATTATAAAATTTTTTGTCTGGTGTTTCAGAAGCTCAACAATCACTACATGGCCCTGTCTGAGGCATCATATTTATTTGGTGTTAAGATAAAAAATTAGAAACATTTTTCCTTTATAAATCACCATATACAAATCTTATTTGTCGCTTTTGTTCTTAAAGTTGCCCTCTAAAAATGATTCCCTCAAGAACTAAACCTATATAACATAGCCTATTAATTGAGCATGATGGTGTCTACTGTGTTGAACCTTTAAACAACACAATGCATCTTCCAGACTATCATAACCTGAACTGCAAGGTTCACTGAACTACAGTATAATCATGGAATTAACACCATGTTTCACGCTGCGCTGAACATGCAGAAAATACAATGCATTTTCCAGACTTATCATAATCTGAATTGCAAGGTTCACTCATCTACAGTACAATTATGGAATTAACAACTGTCATATCCTCAGGCTGAAGATCTCAGTGGCTGCCAATCCATTCTTTTGAATGGCAAAAAAAATTCTTAATGAATATATTAAGGTGTTCCTACTTGCATCGCAAATCAAGCTTCCAGATAAAGATTAATGAATTCAGCTAAAATTTATATCATCACTGAAGCAAATAATCTTGTCAAAACAATTGGTGTTAATAAGTGTATTTTTGTCTATATTAAGCTTGGATGGGGATGTCTTTTCATTGAAAAACTATAGAATTAAATGCAACTACCATGCACCCTTTTAGTCACTCATTGATAGCTAACATTTCACTAATATTCATCCAGAGCTCTAAAAGCTCCATATATACTGCACTTTAATGTGTACCCTGAAAAGAAAAAAAGACAGCATATTTTATTCATATGAATTTGTCAACAACTCTCAGCCATATAGTTTGACTTAAGAAAGTTGTAAAAGTTTAACTTAATATTTCTTCACATTAATAATGCTATTATAAGAACTTAGCTGTAATGTTCAATTTTCATATAGCCTCTGATCAGAAAATAGAGATATAATTGCATTCATTTTGCTGTCACTATAACCTCTTCAAAAATCTTCAAGCATCTTTTCAAATGACAAGCTTTTAAATTCATATTAGCATTTTTTTTCTTTTTTAAATTCTCCGTAATATAAGGTAAAATAGTTGTCACACTGCAGTAACTACTTATAACATGTACTCGATCTTAAATTCAAAAATGAATGGAATTATTCTAAACCCATGTTATTACCTATAGATGTCATCAACCATTTTCAAAAGGCATTTTAGCAGCCATAGTAGAAAACTGTTAGGTTTTACAGTTCACATTTTAAACATAATCTGAAATCATTCTTATAAGAAACATTGTCCTTATCAAGTTTAGATGCTGATTTAAAGTCATATTTTGAATATTTTAAGGAAGTTCAAATATTTTAAAAAATGTGGTAGACAAAGTTTGCCATGGTGACTGAAAAGCTGAATGAACGTGACTCTTTAACCACAACTATAGGGCTGCTAGCTAGATCCAGAAATCTAATCAACATAATAATGCTTTATTGAGTACTATAATGGCATCTCTAGTCAAATGAAACTGTTCTCAATAAATACCAGCACAACTGTTATGTAGCAGGTTATTGCCTTTCCATTTTCATTTCTTATTTCAGCTACTATAACATTGTTTTTCTTCAGTTTCTGACAGTCCTGCATTGTTTTTGGTCTTAAAACTGAAGCACACAGCAGGATAAATGCCAAACAAGTTCCCTTAAAATAATTAGTTTTGCTCAATTCCATTCTAAGACTGTAAATATCAGCTTACTGACCTACAATTATAGATGAGAAAATAGAATATCTAGATACCAGATGCATATGCGAGTGGACAGAGGAAGCAATACATGTGCATTGAAACAAAGACAGAACTATTTAAATCAAGTGTATCATTGTTTTCTTTATGTTACTGTAAGACCTTTGTGTGTTCTATTCATAACTCCACAGTATATATTTTTCTTCTTAGTGTCTGTGTTATGATTTAGGCACATTTATACATTCAGTATATCAGGGATATGAAACCATTATACTTTAAGATAAATCTGTTTTTTTTTTTTAGAAAGTCTGATCAGGGTGAGTAGACAGTTATTGTAGACAAAATGTTACTTAGTTTGGCTTCTCAAATTAGACATTATTTTCAGTGAATGACTTGCTCTTACACAGCAATCATGATATAGAATTTGGGTTCCCGTGCAATTTTTCCTGAACACATGAGCAAAAGAGATCAACTATTACCATTAAACATTTCTTGTTTTCATTCATAATATTAAAGGAATGGTAGACATACATACAGTCACACACACACACACACACACACACACACACACACACACACACACACACACACACACACACACACACACACACAAGCTCTGACCTGTTAATGACCTGCTTCTTGTGCCAACTGTACAAGGTTTGAATCTTTCCACTTAAATTTGCCTACTGTATGACCTTCAGCAAATAAGTTTTTCTCAGACAGTGCCTTTGGAGCAATTGGAAGTTTGTTTGGGATAGGCCCCTTAATAATCTACTGCACCTCATGCCAAGTAATTTCCGTGAACCTATGAATGTAAATATGAATGTGATAGAACCATCTGAAAGTAAACAACACATTTGACTAAACACCAAATATTTCCTTTTCATGAGATTGTGCTACCTTTCTATTATAACATTCATTTAACAGGGGCATAAGAAACTCAGATCCCTATGGGTGTAGGGTGCTTGCCCTACTGCAGAAACATTATTTATTTATATTATGTCCATTTGTTGTGTTTTGTATTTTTCTTTTATGAATTCATTATTATTATGACACTATTTTTGATTCAGGTTTTTTGTAGATTTTGGAATTATGTTTTAGTATTCTTTGTTAGGTTTCAGCCTTCTCAAAGAGTAGCTTATTAAGTTAGCTTTAAAAGACATACAACACTAGATGTACTCTGTCAAAGTGTGAAAAAACTGTTTCAGGATGATTTAAGTTCTCCCATAACTGGTCTGTCATCTCGGACATTTACAATATTCCAAGTTTTTACTGTTTTACTAAGTTCTTTAGAATATCTGTCTATCTGTCTATCTATCTGTCTATCTATCTATCTATCTATCTATCTATCTATCTATCTTTCTTTCTTTCTTTCTATTTCATCTGACATTCATATACTTCCTAATCATTAGTTAATGAAAATGGTTCTGTCATATGCCAACATTGTCAAACTAGTTTATTTCCAGAAAAGAAAAAAAAGAATGTTATGCTGGTCCACTAACAGTAAGCAATGAAATTCAAAACAGATATGATACCTTTACTAGATCAAAGCAGGTTTTATGGCTACTCACACTTTCAGATGGGCTTCTATTAGTCTGAAAACTCAGGTAGCTGTATCAGTAAAACCACTTTTGGTTCAATAAAATTTATCACATCAATTATGTGCCCCAGAATTTCATTTCCAGAACTTTTCTTGGCTCAAAGTAATGAAAAAAAATTACCATTACCATGGTCTCATACCACACAGATGTAAGCAAGACACTCTGCCTAACAATATCTGCATAAAATTTTAGTTTCTGAACTTATATTTACTGTAAACAGTATTGCAAATGGAAACGTAATCCAGCTGCATGATCCAATAAAATAACCGAGAAAATGATGCATTTAAGAAAACACATTTGTAAGAAGGTTTCAGTAGCATTTATCAGAATTTTCTTATGACAACAAAAAAGCATCTTTTTCTAAACTGTCTGTGATCTTTCAGTTGCATAGTCACAACGTCATTAATTCACTGAAAATAATGTCTAATTTGAGAAGCCAAAGTAAATAACATTTTGCCTGCAATAACTGCCTACTCACCTTGATCAGACTTTCTAAGAAAATCAGTTTTATCATTAAAGATAATGATTTCTTATTATTGTTTTACTGTTTAGTACAGTATATTTATTTTATTAAGGTAAAATGTTATGTATTTCATCTTCTGCGCATGGAATTTATATTTATAAACAAGAATCAGATTCATTATTTTCTGAAAAATGATTCAAACAATACCAGAAAAAAACGCAGAGAAAAGAGATGAAACAAAAAGTTCTGCTTCTGGCTTCTTGTTTCTTAGTCTTTCTGTACTTGAGAGAACACGAAGACTTAGTAAATGACAGAAATGAGGACACCACAAATCTTTCAAACCTTTTCAATAAGTGAGTAAAATGGACCCTGCAAGCTGCTTGCATGTGGTGACCAGAAAATTGCTCTCACCTACATGTCACTGTGCTTAGGGTATAGTGGCCCTGAAGCATGTTTGTGTTCGGGATCTAATATATAGCCTTTCAATCAGGCTTGAGAGCTGTGAAATACACAGACAGAACATGACGAGCAGGTCAGGAAAGCAATAAAGATTTTACAGTGCTGTCCAAGGTGCTAAATTTACTCAATAATGGCTTTGGCACCAGTGTTAACCTCTCATTTACTACTAGTTTGAGGGGCTAAATTGAAGTAGCTGACTTCATTTAACTTGAAATGTATATTTTTATGACATTATATAGTGTAAGGAGATTGAAATGGTGTAACAGTTCCTAGAATACAAGACTCCTTCACTGATGAAGTTAAAAATTGCCATGCATTTCCCAAAATGCATTTATTTTTTTTCTTTTATCCAACCAGATCTAGAGTACAGTTATTTATATATTAATCACAGAACAGCACAATACTGTATAGTACAAAATAATATATCATAGTATACTATGAAAGGCCTACAGATCATGTATAATGGTTATAACCTTATTAAAATCTTACTGGGAATGTAGTATTGAATAGGTTATGTGAAGCTTAAACAAGACTAGTAGCAATTAAATAATTCATTAGATTAATGTGGCTATTCACATGGACATCAGGACATAAAGCTTCTGTTCAATATCCTTAAGTTTTGCCTTTGTTCTCCATAAATAAACATTACAAAACTAGCTATCATGTGCCTGTGTAATAAGAAGCTCTCGGTTTTTAAGTTCTTAGGTTCACAGGTGGTTGCTAGGCTATTGACATGAAGGTCTTTATAAGCCTAGTCGTGTGTACCCAATATAATAGAAGAAACCCAATATAAAGGATCTTGCCTAAACTCGAGATCTTACTTAACGACTGCCCATATCTTGGACAGTCATAGGTGAAATCCCCAGGAGAAATTTACAGTTTCCCATCCAGCCATCTACGCTACATTTAAACAGAGTCATAGAAGGGCTTTGCTTGATGTGAATTGGTAGCATACTCCAGAGGACTCTAAAACACATACGTCTCTCCAGCAAGTCCTATTTATATTGCAGGCCAAGTTAAGGTCTCTGAACTGGGTGGCCCTTTTCCCACTTGACTTACAGATATGCAGCATTTCCATTAGGTTTGGATCCGAGAATCCTCTGTAGGCCAGGCCAAGTCTCCTCTAAGTAGTCTGTATGCTATTGAGCACAGCGACAGTGACTTCATTCTGTCAATGTATGACATGTGCTGGAAACCCTGAATTTTCTTGGTTAAAAATCTCTGAAGTCTCTCAAGTTGCTGCAGGTGCCTGGTAAGGTACATACCAAAGGGAGCATTGTACTCAATTATTGGCCTGATAAGAGTCGAGTACAGGGGTGCTGTGACCTCTTTTTGCATTGCTAATGAGGTGTGTGATGCAGAATGCCTTACTTACTTACCACAGTAGACACATGGTGGTCAAAGTTTAGGCTACAGCCAACTTGCGTTCCCAAGTCTCTCACTACTGAGTTGTTACTTAGGGTATTATTATTTATATGATAGTCTGCAAGGATATTGTTTTTACAGAATGGGATGATAATGCATTTTTTAACACTGAGTCTGAGTCCATGGCTTTGACACCAATCATCGGTTTGTGTAAGTCTCTCTTGAAGTATATTGACATTGTTTGGTGATTCAGTGATTGCACCTAATTTGCAGTCATCAGCAAACTTAGTCAGCCACAGCCCCTCTGTTTTGGCTTAAACATCTGAGAAGCATATTCCAAACAAAAGGAGGCCCAGCACTGACCCTTGTGGAACCCCACTGGTGACAGGTCTGTTGGTTGATTCAAAGTCCCTAGCTTTGACTGACTGTGATCTGTCGGTGAGCCAGTTAGCAACCCACCTGTTAAAATAAGGATTGATATTCAACCAAAGGCCTTGGCTAGTCAAGGTAGGCTATATGGACAGATTTGCCTTCGTCTATGGCTCTGTTGACATTTTTGAAGAAGTCCACCAGGTTTAACAGACATGACCTGCCTCTGACAAAACCAAACTCTGTCGGATCAAGGGTTGGAGATCAACTATATCCTTATTTATAAGGTCCATGAGGGTTCGTTCCATGGTCTTAAGGATAACGCTGGTTAAGCTTATTCTTTAGTTCCCAGGGTCTATGGCTGTACCCCCTTTATGAAGGGGGATGACCATTGCTGTTTTCCATTCAGCAGGGACAAAACCAGTACGCAGGATGTGGTTGAAGAGAATACCTAATGAAGATACTAACTCATGTTTTAGACCATTTAAAATGCAACCTGGGATGCCATCCAGTCCCATAGTGGCTGGGAGTTTGGCCTTGGAGAGAGCATTAATGACTTGATTTTTGGAAATGCAATGTGGGGAGATGTAGAGAGAATGCTTTGTGGAATGTTTGGAGGGGACAAGGGGGTGAAATTTTGGCCAAACCTGTTGGCTAATAGGTTAGCTATTTTCACAGGATCAGTGTGTGTGATGCCATCCACAGCTAGTTCAGTACACATCTGGGTCCTACCTTTTAGGTTATGGATATAGCTGAAGAATGCCTTATGTTTATCCTTAGCTATGGTTGCTAATTTTTTTTTTAAGTTACATTTAGAGGATTTTACAAGTTGTCTTATTTGCTTGTTCAAGCAGAGAAGGGTATTCTTCCAGTGCTGGGACCTCTCTTTTTTATTCTTGGACAGCAACTTCTTCCTCTTGTTGTATAACTTATTAATACTAGATGTCCACCAGGAAGGCTTGTTTTTTCTTGAGGATCTTGTTTTGATCCTATCAGGTACAGCTGTGGCAAAACATTTGTGTTAAGTGTTTGTACAGGGCATTTGTGTATACCTTAGTATGGTTGTCAATGGTATCTGTGGGAACAGAAGCTTGGAAATTATTTATGCCATCCCTTAGGAGGGTATAATTAGCTTTGGTGAAACTTTTTAACCAGATTTCACCTAATAGGGGTTCAGGTGTTATAGCTACTTCAAATGTGACTGATTTGTGACCAGATTTAGGCAGTGAGGGTCCTATACTTATGATGGTGCAATGGTCACTCATGTTGGTGAGGACCAGGTCACGAATATTTGAGCCCCTTGTGGGGTTGCATACTATTTGTTCCAGGGCATTAGTGTTAACAAAGTCCAGAAACCCTTGTGTGGGCATGTTGGTACTTATATAAGTTTCCCACTCAGTGGAAGAATAGCTAAAATCGCCCATGACTTAAGTGTTTGGTTGTAATTTGATTGACTCAAGAAGGTCCAAATAAGCAGTGTGGGAATCTTGGTTCATTGAAGGGGGGGGGGTCTTATCCACAGTTAGCTGAACTTGGAGTAACTCCATGTAGTCTTCCTAACTAGTCTAGAAGTGTATTTTTGATGGAGATAGATACTCCTTCTCCTCCTATGGTTCTCATACGTTCATTTTGCAGTCTGAAAGTGTGGAAAGCATTGTAGCCTTGCAAGGCTGGTATACCCTTTGTGGCCCTGAACCAAGTTTCTTTGACTGCACAGATGTCAACATCCTCCAGGGAGAGGAGTGCTTCCAGAGAGTTCAGTTTCTGATTTAAGCTCCTAGCTTTTAGCCGCATAAACTTTAATTTATTTGTGAGTGATATTTTCACATCGGAAATTTTGTTCCTGAAACGTTGCCTAAAAAAAGGTACTATGGGGAGGCAAGTGCTGTAGCCAGTAACAGAATGCTTAGAGGTGACAGGTGAAAACCATCTCTGACAAAGCAGTGTGGTCTATTAACCATGTCATACCAGGCTGACAGTAACTGGATCCCGATAGAATGACATCAGAAACTAAGCCAATTGTTGAAGTCAATCATTTTTTGTTTATATTCTGGTATCATCCAAGGTGAGTGTAGAATGCTACTCAAGGCTAAGGACATGCCTGAGTGGGATACATATTCATAGAGCTCAATCACGTCTCTCTTTATATAGTCCAGTGAGGTACCTCTCAATTCATTCACACCAACATTACCTATGATGTAGTCATAAAGTTACTTGTTGTTGAGACACTTGAGTGAATATGTGATCTGATGGATCCTAGCACTCAATAGAAAGCTGACCATAACCTTCTCCTTGTCCAGTCCGGTGAGGGGGATATCTGTGTTTCCCACAATGGAGTCACTTATAATTAAAACATTTGGTTTAGATTTGCTTTGCCTTAGGAGTTTACTTGCTGAGATACTGGTGCTCGTGTTTTTTATGTGTATTGAGTACTGTAGGTCCTGTATTAGGTGTAGTATATTTGTATTTGGAAGATCTCTGGTGTTTAGGTAGTCTTCTGGTGAATACCTCCATGTATTATGGTTTATGTGTTGAGTGCATGGTTTGCAAAGGAGGTGTAGTTTGTGAGCTTACAACTTGTTCAGTGTTACTGTTCTGTGCATGAAAGAGCAAGGATTCAAGATTCTTCATGCAGATTCAGTTCTCACAAATTGTACTTGGGTGATTTAGGAATAGAGGGCTGTCAGTGTACATAAGGAAGTTGCTACACTGTCTCAGGATACCCATGTCAATCAGGCTGGTAGAAGACATGGAAGAAAACCGACCATCCATAATGCTAGGTTAAATCCTGTTTTCACAGTGCGGAGAGAAAATGGAGAGTGTGATATACATAGGTGCTCTAAATGGCATCTATACTAATGGGGTGCCCTGTAAAGAGTCTATGCTAGTGGGATTTCTCTAAATGGTATGAGACTATTGTGAAATTTGTGGTTTTAGGACTGTTTAAGGGGCAAAAGAGTAGCTGGGGTACTCTCTGAGCAGCTAAGTACAATTTAAGGACTTCTCAGCCAGATCACAGGGAAATTTTACCTACTGAAGTTTCTGTTCTGCATCTACAAACACCAATTGTTACCCCCACAGCATGGTAGTGCACTACCCATAAACACATGAATACAGCAGAGCAGTGGCTGGTCGCCTAACTCTGTGGAGCTGTGTTAAAACAAGTGCAAACCCACTCAAACCCATGCAAACACGGGGCTTATGTAGCGACAGTTCTTTCCCACACAGCAAGCATCAGTAGTAGTCAAAGAGATCTCTGTTTGTCCAAGATGTGAAGTTTTATTGTGGAGAATTTCTCAAAATTTATGAAACATGTAAGTACAATATTTTCTTTGTGCTGTGTTTTAGAGATGTCAAGAGGAAATGCTGGTATGACACAGCAAGTACAATGAAAATCTTCAGATTCAAAATACGTTTCTATGCCTTAATTAATAGACAGGCATAGCTTTAGATACTGAGGAGTCTGACCATAACACCATAAGGCTTTGGAATGTTTCATCCAAATTGTCAATAAAATACAGACAGCAATAAGGTCTGGCATTAATTGTCACAAACCAGTCAAGTTGGCACAAGGAGTCTGCAGCCTTTTTATGTGCTGCTTCAAAGAGGTTTCTCACATTTTAACATGAAAAAATCATCTGACGCAGAATGCCCTTCTCCACCAAGAACTGTGATATCTGAGTAGATATGTTGGCCATTACTATGTTCTAGTATGCTTTGTCAAACAATCTAATATGGAAAAAGACCAACTGCCATGGTAAGCCAATCAGTTGTTGTACCCAGTGGTACTCTGTGGATGAAAAGTCATCTCTTATCTAAACCATAAAGGACTGTCACACTTCATACTGTTGATTTTTCTCTGTGTCCTATGGCAGTTTTCTTTTCATTTATGCATAGGACACTGCAGTCTTTTTTCTGACATATTTCTAACAGTCATTACATGTTACTGGTTGCCACAGCATCATTCTTCATAAAAAGACAAACTTTCTTTCATCCCCCATCTCACTGCTGACCACCAGCTGCTACCAGATCCTATCCTCAATCACCAGGTCTACAGGACCTACCTTCACCTCCACATCTCAACCAGGCTAATGTCCAGTGTCAGTCAGGAGATTAAGGATGCTGGTTCAGTGTTATACTACTGCTAGGGACTATGCCCTAATCCTATCTCACTCCATGGCAGCCTTGCAAGCACGTAAACGTATGCCAGTGGGAGGTGAATGTGTGTGTCCCACATGCTCAACCTTCTGACCAAGTGGCATACTGTTTTCAGTGTGGTACCCATCTGGCTCATAATGCAGCTATTGTAGTGAACCTAGGCAGCGTTCCACCTGGACATCAGTCACTCACTCCCACCCCCTATATGGTCCCTCCAGTGTCTATTCTTCTGGTTGAACCTGGGTCATTTTGGAGTGCAGTAAAGGCATTTTCTCTTTGTGCCATAAAAGCAGGACGAGAAAGACAGACTGCTCAAAATCCTTCCATGGAACTTTACCAATTCTTTTTTTCATCAAAGGCCACAAAAAGTATCACCCTCTCCTTTAAAACTTAAATCGTGAGCCACTGAACCAAAGTAAAACAGACCCCTGAAATCTAGATATCTAATGGCACCAAAATATATTCTTACACCCAGTATAAATGGGTTTCATCCCCAGCAACAATACTCTTCAGAACCTCTATTTTAGTGATATGCACAAAATCTCACTTGTGGAAAGCACAAGACAGAGTTGTTTTAGTCGTATGCTCAACTAATGTCACACAAAGAATGTAAAACAAAGAAATGGTATCTTTGTGGCATGCAGGTCTTCCTTTATATAAACCACTACATAGCAAAATGACCATCTCTGGCTATGGCATGGTATTGTCCATTCTGTCACATCTAAAGGATTCTATTGTTTTCAGATAAGTTTCTGAGCATTCTAAGCTTCTAGTAGAAGGATTACTCCTAATATTAGAAGGGATATTTGTCACATCTTCAGTGACACCCTCCATCACTCTCAGCCACAAGAACTTATTATCATCAGTTTATAAGTCAGGAATTGTAGGCAATGAAACAGTCATTCTATCTGACAAAACAGCAGTCACAGGAGGAAGTAAATGAACATGTTTTCCTATGCCCATAAGTTTAATACCCTTCATAAACACCAGCCTCTCTGGAGAAAGCACACCCCATTGATCTATATCATTATATAAGAGAATTTTTCCAGTGTCCTGGTCAATACACCACTAGTCCATATAACTACTATTTCCTTAATAGTGAATCCCATTAGCAAAACTAAGGAGTTGTATAGAAGCAATAACTTTGCAATCATTTTTCACTATGCTACATTAATAACTTTGCACTATGTTGCATGAGTATGACATGTTGCCATGGAATACCAGAGAGAGCTACACTGCATCTATCAGTATCTGGAAAATATTTTTAATGCTTTTCTATCCCCATAGTAGCAGACGATCTAGCCTCTGGAGACACCATGGCATCTCATGCCCCCATCACCAGGGTGATAACTGGATGCTGAGCAGCTGTGACTGAAGCAAACATGCCCAATTCTTTTCTCTTTTCCTGACAGTAACCTGCTTCTATGATGGCTGATGTATCTGCTTCCAGATTTGTGGGCCTGTTAAGCCTCCCCATTTGTCCTCTGTAAGGATGCATGTTCCTACTCATGCTCCATGCAGGTGTCAGTTCTTAGACTGCCCTATTTGTCGGGTTTCCCACTGTTGGAGATGCATGGTAATGAATCAGTCTGGGGAAGAAACTAATACTGCTTAGCCATGTGTTGTCCCCAGGAAATGACAGCAGCTCTTGATTTAGGCTGCTAAGCAATTCAGAGAATCATGCCGTGTAAAATTTTGTTGTTGGAAGAAAAAGTGAATGCCATCAAAAGATGAAAAGTTACCCATTTTCTTGTTGTATTTAAATAGTCACGATGCAGGTAAATTCAGCAAAGGCTTGGTGTTTGGGGGTGTTAGTCTATGTATGCATCTGAATGTGCATCTCATTAGGGGCATGAATGAAGCTGCTTGAATGTTTGTGTGTGTGTGTGTGTGTGTGTGTGTGTGTGTGTGTGTGTGTGTGTGTGTGTGTGTGTGTGTGTGTGTGTGTGTGTGTGTGTGTGTGTGTGTGAGAATGTCTGGAAATGTTTGTGTGACTGAATATCTGGAAAAATGCGTGCGTGAATGACTGGAAGTGTGTATGTGTGTGTGCATGTGTGCGCGTGCGTGTGTGTGTGTGTGTGTGTGCTTCTGTGTGTGGGTAGGTGTGAGTGTGTGTGAATGTCTGGAAATATGTATGCACATTTGTATGAATCAATGTCTGGGAATGTGTTTGTGCATGAATATCAGGAAATGTGTGTTTGTGTGAATGTTTGTGTGTGAATGTCTGTAAATATGTGTATGTGTGTGTATGTGTGTGTGTATTTGTGCATGTGTATGTAGGTAGGTGCCTTTGCCAATGCGATGCAATGGGCCTCCAGGGAAAACACTACTGCTGTCAGTTCAACATTTTCGCACTGTTAGGTAAACTGACCTACCTGCTGTAGACAATTGCATGAGTGGTGAAAATGTTTCTGAATGCTATAGTTTGTGTGTGTGTGTGTGTGTGTGTGTGTGTGTGTGTGTGTGTGTGTGTGTGTGTGTGCGTTGCTCTTTATACTACTTTTTCAGCTGTGGCTGTGTTTTTTTTTTTTTCTACTGTGTTAAAAGTGTGTGCTTTTGTGATATTTTATTATTATGTTTCATGCCTTTTTGCTGCATTGTTTAATTACATTAAATTATTCTGTGTTTTATGTATAGTTAGAAGTTTTTGACTCAGTTTATTATGATTTTTTTAGGTAAATCGGAGAAGTTTTAATTTTGATTTGGTTTATGTCAGCAAAGCCTATTTAGTTGATAACCCTGTTAAGGAAATCTGATTTTGCAAACAGGCAAGCAAAAGAGATTTGTGTTGTGCAGTGGAAGAAACCCATTCTGATTCAAGGGAGAAGCCCCTGCACTCCCTTGCTAAAAAGTAATAAACTTGGAGGTCACACACCCTCAGGATAAATTTTCATTAGTCAGGGTGGGACGGTGGCCTAATGGTTAAGGTGTTTGCCTTACAAACACAAGGTGCAGGGCTTGAGTCTCACAAGGGATAATTGGCTAGGCTTAAAATGGCTCACAAGGGCAGTTAGCTTAGTACTAATCTATGAACATAATCTATCTATAAAAAGATTTTTACCCAAATAAACATATAAAAACACTTTATCTCTCTGATGTTAACAACACAAAAACATTATTCTTTATCTCTGTTCTTCATACTTCTAATTACAATGTTGCATTTATTTTCAGTATAGTAAAAGAGTTTTGTTGCAACTATGTAAACTAAAAAAATATAAAATATATATTATATCCATGAAACATGAAATACTGAAATATGTGAAGCAAAAAAGTCACTGAAACAGTCCTCTGCTTTCAGTCAGCTCTGAATATTTTTCGGTGCAAGGAGCTCTATTTGTCCAACACGTCTTCTTACAAAGTGGACATCTACAAACACACACATACAAAGACATAGGATGGGTAATTTAAAGTTAAATATCGTGGAAGGATTCCAATCAGCTTCTTTCAGTGTGTGTGTGTGTGTGTGTGTGTGTGTGTGTGTGTGTGTGTGTGTGTGTGTGTGTGTGTGTGTGTGTGTGTAATACCAGGTCCAGGTGAATGACCTGCTAAAGTACACAATGAAGTCCCTTATAATGATCTCCCAGCTTCCTGTGTAAAACCATGCTAAGTATATATCTCATGCTATTCCTCACAATATGTCTATAAATTACTTCCCTGAAAAATGTTCCTTGTCTTACATGTGCTTACATGAGATATTATTTCAGCAATATAGCCACCATCTTTTAAGTGATAAAAATGTGCTTATTTAGAGCCATGTCAGTAAGATCCCACCTCCATGCAAGTAAGTTATACTGAATCCTGACACAGCCCACAATGTTCAGAAATTAAGATATTCCTCAACACAGCCAGTTTCGATTAGCGGAAGTTGTCAGTCAGTCACTCAGAAAATCTATAGCATCTTTGTTAAATTCAGTCTTCTATGTCAACCTTTTCAGAGTTAGATGAACTGCTTTCTATTATGATTATGGCAATGTGTGCAGTGCCAGGCATCTTGGTAAATACTGGACAGTGTAGCGGATGCTGCCTTTTCTCAGAGATGCTCTCAGCATCAGGTGATACCACATGACTACTGATTTAAGAAAGACATAGTACAGGCATATTTGTTACATTTCACCTGACATCAAAGACAATTCCACCAAGCAACATCTCTGCTCTATTTATACATACACACACATGTAAATGATTCAGAATGGCACACACAGCCAAATGGATTTTCAAATAACTGAAGGCCCAGTCTCAGGATAAAATAAAATGATGTGCACAGAGTTATATTTGCCCCTTTAACGGGCCTGAATTTGTACATCCTGATAAAACAAAGTAAAATGCATTAAGATTGCTGTATAAAATTCTAAAAAAAAACATTATTTTTTTTACTTTATTTGGAAACAAGCAGAAGCCATGTTCATTATGGTTCTGCAGTTTTCTGGCTTAATCACAAAGTGAAGGGTAACTTCTTTTTTTAATGAAATTCTTACCAAAGTAAAAATATAGAAGAGGCATGGAGATTATCATCAAATGACAGCAAATATAGTTAAACGCCTGGTGTACTGAAACAAATGTGGACTATATTTTGGCATGGTGTAATATTTTTGTTGTTGAATATGATTTGCACAATCTGCATTGTACTACATTTGGCTGTTCCTCATCTAAAAGTCTATGCTCTGATGGCTACATAGTACAATAACTCATCAGCATGAAGTATACTTAGTGAATTCTGTTTAACTGCCATGTTACTACACATAATCAAATCATACACTGGCTAAGACAGCATCAGTGATCACATTATACCGAGTCCACTGTCAAGGTGCACAGATTTACAGGGATCCTTCTGGAACAAACCATGACAAAATGTATCTCCTTATTTGTTCATTAGCAGGCCTATCATCTGCTAATGTACTGTTAGTGCTGTAATACAAGAGTAGGAACAGATCGTTCATCTTTTTAAAAGGCGAGCTCAGGAGTGGTGTCATACTTCTCGCACCATCAGCCCTGACCCACAGACTTATATTTCCATCTTCTGACTTCTACTGATAACATATATTTTACATCTTAATCCAGAACTCTTATAAGGCACATTTACATCAGAAACCATGAATAGTATATTTCGATTTGGTGACTAGTTTACATATGTCTTTCTTTAATCTATTAAGAGTATGTATATTTTAAACTAAATAATATAACTGTAAATATGAATATCAGTTCAGATTTCTCCCTTGAGTTATTGAAGGAGACATTAGCTTGATACTGAATTAGACACATGCACACGTAAACTACCTCACAGACGTAGACCGACTCACATGGCTATATAGAGAAGGCAACACAAAAACATGCCACAATTCATCAAAAGGTTTTGAGCAAAATGATTGACAGTACAAATTTTGCTGACCTGAAAATGGTTACAATTGCCTGTACTTTCATTCTTGATGGATACATTGTGTTAAACGTCTTTCTTCTAAAGTGGATCATCTTGCTGAGTCATCATAATTTGGATGGGTACATAATGAGTAATCAGGGAAGAGATGAATCATTTCTTCAAATTGGGCAATACTGTGTGCCCAGATGATTGCAAGCACCATATTAAATTTACTTTATACAGTTATATATCAATATGTTTTTCTTCCTCTTCCTCTTACCTACCTATCCTAAACACACATAGGCTGACTGGTTCCATTATGTAATTCTAATTAATTTCAAAACTAACTTCAAATATATTTCATGACACCTCTCTTGACTGTGACTGTACTCTCAACTGTTCCCCTAAAATGTGCAAACTAGCATGGGTAAATCATTCCCACCTCCCCAGCCAGCTCCTGCCAACCTCTGGGACACTTATTAAAATTGTCACAGGTGCTGTAGTCTTCACTCCCTGTCTGTGTACCACAGAACTAGTCAAAATGCCCTCAAAGTTTGTTATCTCAGTAAGAGAGTTGCAGGGGGTCATAGCTACTTGAACCGGTGTTATGACAGGCTCATCTCTTGTAGAAAACACTGATCTGTGAATTCATTGCTTTACAGGAACATGTGCTCTAGCTGGTTTAGCTGGGATGAATTTAGTATCAAAGACTCCATCCTTCAATAACCATGAGACATTTGACTGGGTCCGTCCAGTAGTAGAATCCAGATTCAGCATTCTCCTAGCTTGCAAGCATTTGATAATATAAGATAACAACCCTCACAGAATTTTATGGAATGTAGTTATGATCTTAAGAAAAGCAGAAATCCAAGCAAAAATGTCAGAGTTTGTGGAACCTCTGAACATTCCTCATACTGTGAGGTACTGGGATCTTGAATTAATATATATAAACAGCTAGGGTGTAGGAAATGCATCCCTCCCATGTTGGGAAGTGCAGGCCAGGGAATATACTTTCTACAAAAAAATGGTTTTCTTCTGTAACAGACAATTTCAAGATTTGAGATTTTGCTTGAATCACGGTTTATTTTTGGATATGCATGATCTGTTATTTAGGGTCTCACATTCTGACTAGGAGGCTAATCTCAATGGTTTCTCACTAAAAATAAATAAATGGTTTAGTAACTAACCAGCTAAGGTAAGAAATTAAGAAAATCAAAGCTGTCAGATCTTCTGCTAAGATGTCTCTTTGTCAGATAATAGAATCCCATAGAACACATGGATTTCATATGTCCCACACTCTGCCTTGATAAATGTACAACTTTCTGTACTAAAGATGCATAGATGCATTGTTTTCATGACAGTTCATGTTTAAAACCATTATGCTAGGTTTGATTAAGGGTATAATGCCTACATTTTAACCCATATGCTGCTCATTTCCTGGTTGTCATCTTGCATAATATATTTAATCTTAGCAATATACCAATGTATGCATGAATCACTTTCCCATTTTTACATGTGTTAGTGATATTCTGTATTAGATATGCCTACATGGACTTACTACACACAGATCCTTTGAGGTAAGATGTCCTTCCAGACCTCCCCAAAATTCCTGCAGTTATCTATAAATCCAAAAGAAAGAAACAGGTCTAATAAAAAGGCCATGGCAACACTACGAGGTTATCATTTGTGGAGACAGCCTTTCTCCAGCATCAGACTAACATGGGAGCCAGAACTCTTTCTTCCCTTTTTCTATTTGTAACATAATGCAGTTCTTCTCTCTTTTTCTCTCGTTAGTTCATTTCATCCTCTAATTCTTAGTTGTTTTTTTTTTTTTTTTATATATAAGAAAAGCCATTGATGGAACCACTTTTTCCCTGCCTGTCATTACCTATCTCCATTGATGTAAACCTACTATTCAAGGCTCTTGTTATTTCTGTTGTCAGTCATGTTATCTTCTACAGATGTCATTCACACTTATAAGATTCCCGTCAATGTTTGCACAAACCTTGATATTTTCCTGATTTACAGAAATCTTTCCTAAACATTCTGTTTATTATTTCCATAATCATCCCCACAACCACCACCAGAAGTACAACATATGGTTATGGACTTATCCATTTCTTGGACTTTTGAGTCCTTTCCCATTGATTCCAGCTTGAGCAAGACTTAAATCTCTGCCTTCATCACACCATAAATCAAATATTGCATTACCTTTGGTTGGCCTAGAAGACCACACATGGGATAAGGCTGACACTCGCACTAAATGTCAAACAAAATATCTTTACTGACCAGTATGAAAAACAATTCTCTACTAATGCTGAAGTATGGGTATTTTTACTCATGGTAATAGTAACATCTTTTGGAATTATTTCTCCCTATGGTTACTGAAAATGTCCTCCAAAAGCATATGAATTTTGAAGTATATGTTAGCAAAGGCACAGCTATGCAGACTAAAATGCAGAGATAAGTAAGGTCATCACTAAATAGACAACCCATGGCACATATTTTCCTTTTGCAGAGCCAAGTAGCCATTTGCTTATGTATGACACTGTTTCCAAGCAGTGGTCAGACTGAGCTTAGATCAGAATACAGTATTAAGATCATGTCCATTTACCATTTTACAGACCCAGGGGGCTACATAGTTTGTAATATAACTGTAAATAAGTTGTAGGAGCCATGAGTTAATTTCCCAGAAGAGAGACAACTTTCTCTGTGTTAATGGCTCAACAGATAACACACAAAATCTTGATGAAGACTGGAAGACTGTGGCTTCCATGGCATCCTAGCTATTAGATTCATATAGCTGCACAGATGCCCACAGTGAAGGACTGGGGGGTACAACATTCAAAAAGGAATCAGTTTAATGATATAGTGACTTGAGCATCACTTCACATCCTCTTGTAGGAAGTGTGAGGAGTGTAGTAGGCAGAATATATTAGACACGGATATACTGATGCTCAAAAAGATGTAGAGTCCATATTCAAACAAGTTCCTTGGTTCTATCCTAGTACTGATACTACAGTCTAACATGATGATGGGTGAAGAATTCCTGAGCCACTGATGATGCCTTCAATAGAGGTAGTGTAATATCATGATGGGTGATGAATGCCTGAGCCACTGATGATGCCTTAAGTAGAGGTAATGTAATATCATGATAGGTGATGAATTCCTGAGCCACTAATGATGCATTAAGTAGAGGTTCAATGTGTCAGTTATGATGGTAGTTTGTTGGGGGGTTAAAAATCCCACAGCACTTGGTAAACAGTACATGAGAGCATGAGCTCCTCCTTCACATATGGCCATATTTACATTAATCAGTAGAAATGGAACATATACTCACATTGATGTGCACATCTGGCAAAAATACAAAAAATGTCAAAGTGTAAGTATGCATTATATGCACTGTGTGTGTGATCAGTTACACATAAACACAAACAACAAACACACCCACATACATACACACAAACAAACACACTCACACATGCACACACGCACAGACACGCACACACACATACACACACACACACACACACACACACACACACACACACACACACACACACACACACACACACACACACTAGATTTCATTGTTATAACTTAGTGGCTTGTTAAATTGTAAGTCATATGATGCCTCAAATCACAGAGGTTCTGTGAAGGGGTTAAACTGTGGTATCTAACATCTGTATTTTGTCATTTCATCAGTGTTTACCTTTTGCTAAATCATTTTCAAAATAGCTGCATATTCTTGTCACAAACTCAGTGACAAAAGCAATAGTCTGCAGACATTCAGAGCATAAAAAACTCAGGAATTACACATATTATATGCTGTCACCAGTTTACACTGCTGATGTTTATTTAGTTTAACTGAAATACATAATTATAGAACTTTAAGTCACTAGGTGTTGCCCTTACTCTGTACTTTTCTCTTGGTGCTGCTGAATGTCTTCCTGTTCTGTTACTCTGGAAAACACTATGGTGTCAAAAAGAGGCATGCGGTGAAAGACATCCTGCAGTATTAAGTATATGAAAGCGCTCAGTGTAGAGGTAATTAAAGAGTAATATAAGCATGCTCTTGTAATCACATGCAACACTTAAGGCTGCAGGCCTGTTCTGTATGGGGTGATAGGAGCACACACAATGGTTGGGTAGTTGATTTTGCCATAATCTAATAACATAATTCATAGTTTATTATAAAAACCTACAGGCAACAACACTGATAAAATAAGCATCATTAATAAAATTGGTTGATTACATTTTAAACACTGTCCATGATGTTGTAAAATCACTTTAAACTTACAATGGATGACAGCATTTGACTCTAGTATGCATTTAGTTCTTATTGTATTGTATTTTTTTTCATTGACTCTAATGTGAGAAGCAATACCAGTGAAGACATCAGTGATCCTGCCTGATAAATGTTCTAAACCTCATCAATGGCTGCGCATACAGATTACCAATGTGCTATTCTCTAAAGTTATGGTAAAGGTCATCTGTCGAGGTGACAGACATGAAGCCTAAATGACATCATTAAAGCCATTATGAAAATGACATCATTCAGACATATCACAGACCCTGATCATTTTTCCATTCAGAGTCCGACACAGGGGAATAGAAATTCCCTAAATGACTGTAGGTCAGCATGAAATGTTTGAAGTCACTTTTGTTCCTCAGTGAAACAGTATGCTAATTTAAAACCCCACTCTCCACCTTAACATTCCACGTGAGCTTCACAGACTAGAGAAAATCCATTTACAGTATAAAAATATCATTTTTCTTTCTTAGTACATTCTTGTCATGCAAAGTCGCACTCATTACTCTCCATTACTTTCTGTTCGGTTTTCAGTTATGAAGCTAATGATATTAATATTGGCTTTAATTGATTAATTTACAAGTTTAGGAGGACATGGACCAGTTGATTATATATTAGACTATGCCCTACAGATAATAAGTTTGCATTAATCCATTTAGTTGATTAACCACTTGAAGGAAGGGAGTATCCATTTCAAAGCTATTTGGACACTAAAATTAGATTTAGTTTAGAGTAGCAGAAGGCAGAGGCAAAAAAGTGATGGCAGTTACTAGAAGAGAAAATAGCCCTACTCTGATACCAGCAAATGGTATCACTGTGAACTGTTTCTGCACTGAACAATGTAGGGTTACAAAACTCACAAAGTATTATGGCTCAGCATGGCACTTGAAAATATATGAGAAATTAAAATAAAAGTGTTTGAACCTGTAGTTAATTCCATAGCATACTAATGTAAAAGTTACCTAAATCCATCTACAATTAATTCTGTTTATGTTATTTACATATCTGTGTCTACTACTATGTATATATTAGGATTTTCAGGACTTGTTCTTATCTGAAGAGCTTTTACCGATTTCCCTTTAAAGCAATACACAAGAGAAAATGTGATTTTTCAGTAAATTTTCTTTTACCGATGATTTGTTTCTAGAAAATATATCAGGCCATGTATATTAATCTTCCTTGTCTGAGATTTATAAAAATAGCATAATTTTGCAAATAAGCTAAAACAGATTAGCAGGTATGATAGTTACAAAATAATACAGAAAATATTAAATAGGCTGTATTACTCTCAGATATCAAACAGGCTAAGTTAATGTCCTTATAAATGCAGAGTGTGATCTGAATGAAGTGAGAGGTGACAACGTAGAGCAGGGTGCCCAAGTGTGAGGGGTACAGTTTACAGACTTATAAGGAGAGATAAGATCCACTCCATGGACTGGGATGCTTCAACAGGAGGTCATCGAGCTTTAGTGGGATGGTCAATAACCTAGAAAACAGGGAAATAGATGAAAGCTGCAGATTAACAACAGAACTCAAAATATTTCATCATCAGGCTTTAAGAGAGACTGATGATTTTAGACTAGCAAACAAGGCAGAGAAATGATTAAGGAGATTTCATGGAGGAACAGGTAGGGTTCTTTAGCTGCAGTCCAGCCATTCCTTGGAAAATTCCATCTTGTTGGAGTCAACCTTATGAGTACAAAACAAGGAAATGACCTTCAAACAATTGTAACAGCAGAAATGAACCACCAACTACAAACTGAAAAAGGCAATAAGATTTAGGAAGTAACCAATGAGATCTGACTCTAAAGTAAGATTATACTTCCCTGAACAGATCACTCATCATGGTATACCTGGAGTACCGTCAGTATTTTATAAAATAGTTCATTGGAAGCCTACCAAGATAATGTAATTTGGGAGCTGTAGGATAAGGGAGATGCAGATAAAATGGACGAGTCAAACTTTTTCATCCTGGGGAAAAGGAGGAAAAGGGGTCCAAGATATGTATTGCAGAATGCATTCTGGAAGTTTTAGTTTCATAGATTGTTGCTAAACTAATCACCACTAGGGCCCTTATAAGCCTAGCTAAGCACCCCAAACCCATTTGGATCCCGAGTATTATGGGCATCTATATGGGGTAGGGGGCCATATTTTTAAGGAGCATACCTCTCAACGTCTTAATGCAAGAAAGCTAAACATTGCTCTTATAAGCTTTGGAAATTGCTAGAATAACAGGTTCTTTGTCAGCATGCATTTTCTGAAGGATATGAAATCTGAAATTCAACTACTATCTGACATTATTTAGTAAGTCCAGTTCCCAGTGACCTATCATAAAATCACACATTTTATGCACAACAGACCAACAGGCCAAAAAAATCTGGACATTTGATTTGATCTTAATGAGTTAAGTAGTTATTTTTATGTTATGGTGGGCCCATGTTTTTTCATCACACTAGATGTAGCTTCTTTATTTATCCCTAACAGTTGAGGCATAGAAAATGTTAGGGAAGTACTTTGTGCTAATGGTTTTTCCACTGATAAAGTTAAACTTATTTGTACCCTTTTAGAGGTTATTCTTGAGAACAATGCATTTATCTTCAATGACACTTTTTACATCCAGAAGGTCGGCATGGCAATGGGCGCTGCGTGTGCCAATAGCTGCGCCAATCTATCACTTGTTAACTGGGAGACCAAATTTGTCATCTCCAACAACAGATATTGTGCTTCGATAAAGTGGTTTAAACATTTTGTGGATGATATTTTTATGTTGTGGCAAGATACAGAGGAGAACCTACTACAGTTTTTGCATTATTTGAATGGCTTGAATGATCTTTTGAAATTCACTTACACATACTCATCAGATGAGATTTTTGGATGTCAGAGTAAGTAAAGATGCTCTACACTCCATTTCCACTACTCTGTACAGGAAGAGTGTTAGGAGGAATAACATACTACATAATAGTAGTATGCACCCCAATTATACCAAGCTCAATGTTTTGAGAGGGCAGATTTTTTGGATGCTGCGTCTCCATAGTGATGATGCACAGCTAACGTTGGCTTTAGCTAAATTGAAGGAAGAATTTATTGAAAGGGGTTATAAACATGCAGTTATTGACACCCAGATCAGTGAAGCTTGGAGAGAGAGCAAGGGGAGATGTAGACCCTATTTCACAAACATCTCGTCCAATACCCAGATCAATGTTGTAAGTGATGCAAATAATCCAACTGGTTCTACAACTGACAATGGGGTGGGGATTAGAATGCCCTTAACTTTTGCTAGCAATATATGCATGGCTTGCGATGTGATCAGGAACAACTGGGATATTCTTTCGACAGTTCAAGAACTGAAAGGAATGATAGGCCACCAACCTCATTTCACTTTTATAAATAATAGATTCCTCAAGAACCAGCTTTGTTACAAACCTTTAGGACATCAAGATTATGTTTACTCTGAGAGAAGGGGGACGTATGCATGCAGGAGATGTACGGCCTGTGCATGTATACATGTTGGAGGGTTCTTTGCACATCCTCGGTTAGGCTTTGAGATAGACACAACCTTCTATGCTGATTGCCACACTCACTAAGAACGTTGTATATTTTTGATTCTGCATTGTATGTTTTTCATTCTACATTGGTAAGACCAACAGAGCATTTAAAGATAGAATTTTGGAGCATCTCAGGGACATTAGAAATGTTAAAGGAACTAGTGCTCTGGCCATGCATGTTGCTAATGAAGGTGCCACACACAAGTTCAAGTTTTTTGTTTTGGAAATTTTACATAGTGTCAGAGGTGGTGATCTCAGTAATAAAACCGAAACTGTTGAACAGAAATGGATTATGCGTTTTCAGGCTGATAAACCCCCAGGCCTGAATAGCAAGATGTCGTTAAAACCATTTCTCAAAGCTAGAGCTTTCAAACACTGATCTCTTTTTATTAATTGGTACACTCTCTAGTAGTAGGTGTACCATCTATATAGATTAATTTATGAGTAAGTACTGCATTGGCTAATGTGATAGGTTAAGTTTTTATTCTTTTGTATACATATGACAC